>NC_047524.1:3138963-3238963 GCF_902827115.2 Pseudochaenichthys georgianus | reverse complement strand
AAACATAAAACGAAAAAAATTAACCACATCAAAGTAAAACGGACAAATAATTATACAATTAAGTGACAATGACAACACCACAACCAGTACTTCTAGTATTTAGATAATTTACTAAAGTCAGTTTTAACGCCATCAGTTTGAATCACTTCACGGAAATCAACCCTTTCCTCAACTTCTTCAACTAGTCAAGTGTGCATTTAGCACTGTGTGTCCAAAGCGTGAAGTCGTTAAGATGCTTCGTCATCCTAAAAGATATAGTGATTTTGGGGAATTACGTTTAGTTTCGTTCTTCTTCAAAGTAAGATTAGACATATTTTACATCAAGCAGCAAATTAGCTTCCCTTAGGGTAGCAGAACGCATGACACAGGGAAATGGCTAGGAGGCTTCTGGACCAAGGTGCAAAGACTACAGCGGATTACAGTGTTTATGATAAGCTGCTTATGAAAGCGTGTTTCCCAAAAATGTCAAAGTTATTATAAAGAATTCTAAATATTGCATGTGTTTGCTTTTGCTCGCATTTCTCCCTGGGACTCATAGTTGACATTCCTCTCAACACTAAACACTTAAAACAGATAACCTGATATGTCTAACATTCTAACATAGTTTCCTCTCTTCAAGCAGGAGAGATGTACTCCAGTACCCCGTCTTCCAGTCGCTTTGAACCGTTTAAAAACACAATACATTTGACTTTCGCTTCCAAAAACATTGGCACCTGCAACACCCCTTTTCTCACTGCAACTCTCGTTCATGGAATCGTTGGTCTCATTCCTTTCCTCGCTGTAATTCCTCCCTTCCTTTCCTCATCATTTGTCCTCAAAACCATGGACATGTTTTCAGCAATCTTTTTTAATGTCACACACTTTATAAGAGGCGTCACTTGCGACGAGTAGAGCTACATTCAAACTGAACCACTCCGACAGAGACGAGGTTGCATTCCTCTTGCATGACGGCCTGCGGTTCTTAGACTAGTCTGTCTGCACGAGGACAGAAAAAGACCTTTAAGGCCGGGAGAAACTATTTCAAAAATGTGGCACTCATTCAGCCCCCACTCCACTCAAATACAGAGCTGTAGGGTGTGTGTGTGTGTGTGTGTGTGTGTGTGTGTGTGTGTGTGTGTGTGTGTGTGTGTGTGTGTATATCTGTGTGTGTGTGACCGTAAAGGAACAAAGTGAGATATGATACCCTTCTTTAGAAGCCTCTAATCAGGGAGAACAAAGCAGAGTAACGGACACTCCGCTGGATGGAAAGGGGAGGACAGAGAGGGAGTGATAGATAGAGAGGGAGAGATTGGGGTGAGACATAGGACAGACAGCAGAGGACAGGACAGAGAGGAAGGTACAGTTAAAAAGGAGGGAGGAGAAGGAAGAGGAACATTGAGGGACAGATGGGCAAAGACCTTCCACACTTTGATCATCTGCAGCATAGTGAGCATTCCATCTGTTCAACAGCTGGGCCACACACACACACACACACACACACACACACACACACACACACACACACACACACACACACACACACACACACACACACACACACACACACACACACACACACACACACACACACACACACACACACACACACACACACACACACACACACACAGAGGGCAGAAGTCATTGGGACATGCCTGAAATTGTGGTTGCCATGGTGAAGGTTTGGTTCTCATGGCCAAAGGCCTGCTCGTTTATAAAGGGGATTAGAGAGCGAGGCTCCAGCGCAGAGAAACAGGGAAGTAGCGTAAGAATGTGAAATGTGAGTAGAAACACGTCTTAATTAAAGTTTAGACTTTAAACTCCTCATTTGAGAGGAAGAGATACCAATAAGGGACCGTGGTTTATTATCGTCTTCCTGTAGTAACGTCAGTGTTTCCCCTAGGTTTACTGCTTTTGGGGGGTGCTTCCTGAGCGGGGGGGGCATCAAATGTTATTAATGCATCAGTGTTTCTTAGGGTCAAAAACACTAAACTCACAACTTCAAATGAAAGTGTTTAGTCTATCTAATAAGAGCACATGTTCAATGTGAAAAGTGACAGTAGATATAGATTAGTTGCAATTTGTTGCAATATAAAAAAAATATATATATATAAATATTTTTGAATTTTTTTAAAACACCTTGAATTTAAGGGGGGGTGCGGGGCTCCGTTGGCGGGTGCAGCGCCCCTCCAAGACAATGGTAGGGGAAACACTGAACATGATTTATTGGACTTTATGTAAATGATAAATTCAGTATTCTGACTCAGGGCAAAGGATTGGAGAAATGTGGTTAAAGGTGGGGTAGGTACGTTTGAGAAACCGGCTCGAGATCGCTAGAATTTGAAAATACACAACCGGAGAAAATCTGCCACTTCCTCATAGAGCCCCTCCTCCAACACACACGAACGCGCACATGACCAATGAGGGCACGAGATAAGTTTGTGCCCCGATGGAAGGCTGACAGGCAGGTAGGCCATCAAAGCACTTAAGATATTCATTGCTATCGGGATGTTAAGAGCATTCCATGGAATATAACAAAAAGTGTATCTCGAGCCGGTTTCTGAAACTTACCTACCCCACCTTTAACACAGCAAGATTTCTGGAGGAGAAATGTGACTTTCAGCCATGTACAACAGTTTCTAAAAGTGTGCATGTGAAGACTTTAGACATTATTACAGCAGAAATTCCTTACACAAATCACTCTTTGGCTATCCTTATGTCCAAAATATTGAAATTACAAGTCAAACCTAAGCTGAAACTAAAATAAATAAGTCTCAATATAAACACTTGTAATTGCATTCTCCTATTTCCTGCCTGAACCTGATTTTTCTCAATTCCCGGGTTTCATGTGTGTGTGCAAACGTAGACGGAGACAGACAGAGAGACCTTGTCCGCAGCAGCTTCTCACCGAGGAGAGATGAGCGTCTCCTCTGCCAAGCGACACAAAACTCTCTTCACTTTTCCAAGAAGCGCATGAATTTTTGCGCATGTGTTTACGTAAGTGTGTACGTGCTGCGCACACAGCAGCAACCTGGCCAGGCAGCGAGGGATTATGGGCGGTGAGTTTCTCAGAAACCCTGACCCCATTCGACCCTGCTCAGCCCAAACAGTCTTGAGAGAGCGACTTCAGACTGAGTGGAAGACACATTCAGTAAGCCAGGGCAGAGGCAGAGAGATGGAAAACACAAGAGTGAGCAGATGTTCTGATGCGGATAGAGACGCAGATTGATCGAGTCTATGTCCATACAATTGCATCTTAAATGTAAAAAGAACACTTCGAAGATGCGTATTTTACAAAATGATAACCCTTGATGAAATCTGCAGTTTATCAGTCAAAGTATTTCAGTCCGACTTTGACAAAGGTATCTTCTGTGTCTCGCTGCTTCTGGGGTCAGTCCCAAACCTTTAGCTGTGTACAGTAGGTGCGCCTCTTAAGACCATACAATAACAAAAAGCCTAGCCTAGTGACACAAAAGGGAAACGGGGTGGTCACAAGGTTAGCTGAACATCGGTCTAAAATAACTACATACAGAATCTGTAAATCCGCTTTCTGAGCATTAAACCCTTGATGACTGGGACTTTCGATCGCTTACTTTGTTTATGTTTCACTCGGCGTTACCCCGCTACAGCATTAGAAAGGTCTTAATATATTAGGAAACCCCCTTCTTGTCGCTGGTCGGATTGGGCCGAGTTTATCCGGGTGCATTCAGCTGGATGGGGTAATGTCTGGTGGGCTCATTGTGATTGGCGAGAACAACCTCCCCTTCGAATCCCACTAGTCCTGTTACATGATATCAGCGGGAAAGACATTCCTCTGCTGGTAAAGCCATCCCTTGTTCTCTCTCTGTTTTCTGTATACACCCCCCCCTCCTCTTGACTCTTTCAATCCCCAATTGCTGTCCATCATTTCTCTCTTTTCCTATTTCCTTGTCTTATCTCTTTCTTCTACCCCTCTTGTAGCCTCTCTCTTCCACGCCACTGCCCTCCATCTTGCCCTACAACCAAGGCCGTATTTGGGTTTGTGGGAAGGGGTCGGAGTTTGTTGGGGGGGGGGCTGAGATTATTGCTATGGTGATTCACATCAACAGTCCAGTAAGCAAAGGGTGCTGTTAGTGTGTTCACACGTTTCCAGTTCTGTTACTACGGTGACCGCAGGAGGAGCCGGGTGTTAAAATAAGGGCTGAGTCATGATTCGGTCAAAGGCCACTCGAGCTTATTAGCATGACATCACCAAGACGTTACGGGACATTGTGCTTTCATAAGCCTATTTTTACCACTGGCATTGTGCGAAAAAAGTTAATTGGAACTCTTTAGAAAAGAATAAGAAAATAACAGGACTAGAACAAAGCCAACAATAACAGGGTGTCTATGGATGGGTTTGGCTGTGTAACCGATAGTAGTCAGTAAACTCACTCAATGCGCCTTTGTTCTTGTTTTAGCCTCTCCAATTAGCCTGTGACTTCAATTTGTGGTGACATTGGGCTCTTTTCACCCAGTCAGCTTTCTTTCAAAGGCGCAGCAAGAAATATTTTCATGTAGGCTTTTGTAAAAAAGGAACTGAATATTTTAAAACATCCTTTTTGTGGCACATAGTTATTATTTTTGGCAATAAAGAAAACATATTCAGGATTTTCTTCCCTAACTTTTGTTTCTCACGGCCCGTCTACACTACAGGCATCAAAAAATCTTGAAGCTGGGCGTGTCTGAAGCTTGGCAATTTTTTGCGAGCAACGCGACCAACAACCAATCAGGAATCTCCCGCCCCCGACATACAAAGCAATAGCAATGTTAAAACGAAGTAAACTGGATATAAACTCCCCAAACAGGCGAAAACCTACCAGTTTCACCCACTGTCTCTGCCACCTCCCTCCATGCCTGGTTCCTCCGGTTTGTATCCCGTTAATAGTTCTGGTCGGAAAGAATTTCTCGTTTGGAATATGAGGAAATGAACTGCGGTCTGGCTCTCCCTGCTTACACGCGGTTTGATTGGCTAGCGCTTGTACTGGCAGATTTCCATAAACGGGATTTGATTGGCTGATGCCAGCTTCGAAAGCATCGGGAGCATCAAAAGTTGAACATTGCTCAACTTTTGATGCTCCCGATGCTTGCAAAGCCATGCTCCCCACAATTCAGTTCGGCGAAGATTCAAAATCTTCTACGTCACCCCATTCAAGTGAATGGGCGAAGCGGTGAAAGCATTTTTCGATGCCTGTAGTGTAGACGGGCCGGTCCGGCTAAAGTAACTGGATGGCCTACCTGCCTGTCAGCCTTCCACCTGTGCACAAACTTATCTCGTGCCCTCATTGGTCATGTGCGCGTTCGTGTGTGTTGGAGGAGGGGCTCTGAGAGGAAGTGGCAGATTTTCTCCGGTTGTGTATTTTCAAATGCTAGCGCACTCGAGCTGGTTTCTCCAAAATGACCTACCCCACCTTTAATGCCTTTTCTGAGAAAAGAAAGGGAACTAGTAAGCCATCTTTTTCGACTTAAGCTGAAATGTCCCCCCTCTATTATTGATAACTGTGTTGCCACAGTTTTAATACCACAACAGCAGACCATTGTTATATCTATGAGCCTCCCTCTTATTTACTCCTGTGAGCCAACATGGTGGACTCGGCAGTCACCGAGCACATCTGGTTTCTCCTGAAGTTACGCACTTGGCAATGACGTAGAACCAAAGATGGAGGAGCTGAGGGTGCTGGCCCATCTGTTTCAGCGGAAACCCCAGTTTCTGTGAGCGAGAGACAGGATCTGCGGTGGTGATGATGCAGTGCCAAGATGGGGGAACAGAGGGGACGGAGCCCACATCTGTTTCTGCTCAGCTAGCCGCTCAGTTCTGAGGGAAAGGGCCTGTAGAGCTGGCTTCACTGGGGAAAGGACACTGTGCTCGCCAAGTCAGCCTGCTGCCTTCCTGGCACTGCAGCAAGAGCCACACACACACCGACACACACCGAGCAAGGGCATCAAGGGCAAAAGCGTAGGCGGCTGTGTGTGTGTGTGTGTGTGTGTGTGTGTGTGTGTGTGTGTGTGTGTGTGTGTGTGTGTGTGTGTGTGTGTGTGTGTGTGTGTGTGTGTGTGTGTGTGTGTGTGTGGTGTGTGTGTGTGTGTGTGTGTGTGTGTGTGTGTGTGTGGTATTCTGGGTTGCACCACACTTGGATGCACCGGGCCAAGCAGCAACGTTGTCGGAATGTTTGCTCTTTGACTCTCTGTCTCTCCGTCTTTCCATCTCTCTGTTCCCCGTGATGAAGTTCTGGTTCATTTTTTTTTTTGACAAACCTTTCCATCCTTTCCCCCTCTTCTTTCATCTGTCCTTCAAACCTGACATTCCTCTATGTTTTCGCTGTGAGGCCCCCGACCTCCCGCCCAAACCTCTGGACTCTCATGCTCTGATTGTTTTACAGGAAGCCCAGTCACGGGGTGTTTCTGCGTGCGTGTGTGTGTGTGTGTGTGTGTGTGTGTGTGTGTGTCCGTCTTTGGTGTGTGTTGGGTGGTACATCTAGCTGACTCAGCCTAATCTCCAGCCAAGTACTGAGACCCCGGCAGACCAGAATAGACAACCGATGACATGCTGACATGCTCCTGTCCGTCATGTGTGATATTGTTGTTAAATCATGACTACATGAAACTGTGATACTCACAAGCTGAGCCGTTCACCTCGCTTTCCTTTTCCCTATGTATTCCTTGGTGTGTGTGTGTGTGTGCGTGTGTGTGTGTGTGTGTGTGTGTGTGTGTGTGTGTGTGTGTGTGTGTGTGTGTGTGTGTGTGTGTGTGTGTGTGTGTGTGTGTGTGTGTGTGTGTGAGTGAATGTGTGTGTTTTGAATTGGCAGATGTCTTAATGGCACACGCAGTGCTTTCTACGAGTGTATGTGTGCAGGTTTGAATTCCATCAAGTGAGAAATGATTATAATAATAGGAACAAATGATAATTTGGGCATTTTCACAACACAAAATGTTTTCTTCTTGAAATCTAGTCATTTTGTTTTAATTGCACATGTTATGAAGTGTTTGTCTCAAACAGTGCACATTGTTCTTCCGTCCCATTGCAGTGAATCCATGAGCGTCTAGCGTCCTCATTTCTCTTCAACAGAAAGGCTACAGAGGATGATTATTGAATATAACACCATCTATCAATTCTGTTGGCGTTGTTTGTTCTGCCAGCACACCAAAACAAACAAAAATCATTCTATAATGATGTAAAAAATCATTGTAACATTTTATTTAATAACTTATTGAGAAAGGAATAACTAATTATCCCAACAAAGCTATTGTTCACGATAGAAATGAAAGTAAATAACGAGACGGTTGTGTTCAGAAATGTCTCTTCAAACAAATAGGACCATTTAAGTTCACATTAAGGACCATTCTCGTGGATGGTGGAAAACAGAGGCGTTCCCACAGCTGATATCAGATCACACATATGATGTTCCTCTGACCCGACGCCGCGCTGCGAGGCCCAACGCACCGTGTTCTGAGCGGGGGACTTTAGAAGGTAACAACAAGGGAGTCCATAGATTTACGTGTCTGGTTGTGTTTTCCAGTCATCACCTCTGTGGATAACCATTCCTGCTGTGTGTGTGTGTGTGTGTGTGTGTGTGTGTGGTGTGTGTGTGTGTGTGTGTGTGTGTGTGTGTGTGTGTGTGTGTGTGTGGTGTGTGTGTGTGTGTGTGTGTGTGTGGTGTGTACGTGTGTGTGCGTGTGTGTGTGTGCATGTATGTTTGTGTGTGGTGTGTGCGTGTACGTGTGTGTGTGTTCGTGTGTGCGTGTACGTGTGGATGTGTGTGTGCGTGTGTGTGTGGTGTGTGTGGTGTGTGCGTGTACGTGTGTGTGTGTGTGTTCGTGTGTGTACGTGTGCATGTGTGTATGTGTGTGCTTAAATTAGATACTCTGCTCTTCTTTAATAATTCTGACATACATCTGCCGTGTCAAAAGACATCTCATTAAAGAGGACAGTGTGTGTGTGTGTGTGTGTGTGTGTGTGTGTGTGTGTGTGTGTGTGTGTGTGTGTGTGTGTGTGTGTGTGTGTGTGTGTGCACCCTCATGTAAAACTCTTTATGTGTGTGTGTGTGTGTGTGTGTGTGTGTGTGTGTGTGCGTGCGTGTGCGTGCGTGCGTGTGTGTGTGTGTGTGTGTGTGTGTGTGTGTGTGTGTGTGCGATAAGGCCACACTGTGGTGTCTAAATCTCAGAGCTCAAAGGTTTCCTTCATCTCAAGCAGGACTCTACAGGTATGTGCCTCCCCCCTCCCCCTGCTGTCTCCCCTCTCTCTCTCACCCCCCCTCCCCCCTCTGGCTCAGCCTTCACCAACAAGGCCGGTATTGTAGCGAGGGTAAAACGATAGCGCTCAGGGACGGGTTCAGCTATGTGGTTACCCGGACAACCTCTCATACCCCCTTCCCCACCTTCACCACTAACCCCCCCCCGTCGTCAGATTCACCTCAATGAGGCTGCATACATCCATTCATTTTTTTTTGGGTGACTTTCTGTGAGAGAAAAAAGAGCGAGAGAAAGAGAGGAACGAAAGGTGTGTTTTATTTGGCCCGCTTGAATGGACGGGGGCATTGAGGTCGAAGAGGACAAAGGCGTCACAGAGAGGCAGGGAGGCAGGTCAGCGGGGATCAAAGTTATTCTTCCAGAAAGAGCTATGACCCTGTTTCATGTTCATATATCTACGGTTCAACTCCAGCAGCAATGCAAGACTCAAGGAAGGATTTTCTAAATAGCAACACAGATAACTCTGATCCTTTGATTTAGCACTTTGGATTTATCTGCAGGCTTTTCGGAAAGGAACAGGGAACAGTTGTTGCAGTGTGCCAGTCTCTCTTTATCCTTTGAGTGCGTATGTGTGTGTGTGCCTACCTTGTGTGTGTGTGTCTGGTTCACTGTTTCTTGGACTGCTGCGGAGTCGTCTCTCTGGCTTCTTCCCTCCTGGACTGCCGAGTCCGCCCCCTGACCCCAATGACCCAAGCGAGGGGGCGTGTGATTTGTTGCTGCATCAAAAAAAACAAAGTTAAACCAGAAATGTGTGTAAGTTAGAGAAAACACATGAAACAGTGAAAGTTAAAATGGAAACATATGAATACGTAATTACGACCAGGCATACTTTTGAACACAGTGAAAGAGAATTTAAGTTGTTTTTGAGCGATGTTCTCAACCCCTTAATGCTCTGATCACACGGCCACACACTGACACATGGTGGAATATTCTTCACACGATAATTAAGGTTAATTCCAGATGCCGAAGTGAAGACATTACAAACAAGTTTGACATTGATAGTGATAACACAACATCTACCAGGTCTTATCTAAATTGTAGTCCCCTTTTCTTCGCTTAAAGGTGGGGTAGGTAAGTTTGAGAAACCGGCTCGAGATCGCTAGAATTTGAAAATACACAACCGGAGAAAATCTGCCACTTCCTCACAGAGCCCCTCCTCCAACACACACGACCGCGCACATGACCAATGAGGGCACGAGATAAGTTTGTGCCCCGATGGGAGTCTGACAGGCAGGTAGGCCGTCCAATCGGTTGGTTGCACCTTTTACAGTACCACGGCTTCTACAGATGACATTTTTTCATGTCAAAGCACTTCAGATATTCATTGCTATCGGGGTGTTAAGAGCATTCCATGGAATATAACAAAAAGTGTATCTCGAGCCGGTTTCTGAAACTTACCTACCCCACCTTTAATGTGTGAAAAAGACAACCAATCATGTGGGGGGAATCATGTGGGGGGAAGCAGGGTGGTCACCTGTATCCGTTGTGTGCTGGCCCCAGGCAGCCCTTATAGAGAGGGGAGGGAGGGGAGTTGAGTCGGTTCTGTCGCTCGAGTTGTCTCTCCTTCATCTTTTTGGGCTGTGGCTTACTGTATGTCTCCTCTCTGCCGATGTAGTTAGACATCCCATAAACAGGGATGATTTCTGAACGACAGAAACAAATAGAAGTCAGCATAAAATCACACATTTCAAATAATGTAATTCTTGATTCTGCGAAACCCTCCTGTGGATGTGGCAGTAGCATAAAAGCCAGTCAGCATGTCCTTACCTGGATCCCCGTACATGGGGGGGAGGTGGTGCTGGTAGTACTGGTGGGGGGACAGGTCCCCGGGGCTGACAGGGGGGTAGAACGAGTGAGAGTTGGGGATGAAGTGGGGGTGAGTCAGGTAGGGGGGGAGGTGGTGTGTGGTGGAGAGGGCCGGAGAATAGGAGGGAGGGTAGCATTCTGGAGACTGGGGGGTCACCACCACCCGGCGGACGCCTGTGTTGTCCTCCAGAACCTGCGGGAGACACGGACGGAGAGACAGGGAGATGAGTGTCGGAGGGAGTCACAGGGAGCCGCCAACAGAAGCCGTGGAAATGTTGCACACACTTTTGGGCCCACAAATCGTGGGAGGTCAGCAAAGTGCACGCAGTCTGTGACCGATGTATACGCTGTGAGACGACGGTGTACTTTTATTATAGTTCCAATGTGATATTTAGTCATGTTCTAGAAGATAATGTATAGAATGTAAACGATAGGACATCGACCTCTATAGTTTCTACATACTGTTACTCACATGTTCACCTTATTGTATTCTAAAATATCCTTGTGTGAATTATTTTCCGCCCTGAGTTTCTCTCTCATTCTATTCCTGCTTTACAAACTGAACTTCCCTACGGGGATCGATAAAGCTCCATCTTCTCTTCTCAGAGTTAAGCTGATATCACAGGTTTCAATAGTTCAACACTATATTGACTACGATGAGAAGATTGATACCACTCCTTTTGCTGTAAAACGAAGCATCGGCCAACAGGTATTCATGTGTGTCGGCAGATGCATAAGCAAACTGTCAAAGTCGTTTTTTTAAATTGTTAAAGTCTTTGTATCTATTTTTAAAAAGCAATTTCTCAAACATTCAAAGGTCTTCGAGCACCTGCTCCTACAAAATGATGCTGTCAATCATTTGCTCGTGAGCAGGTGCTCCGTCGGTCAAATAGTGGATATCTAATAAAAGAATGATTATCATTATTACTTTAACAAGCGAGACATTGTGCGAAAAGGATGCGATGGCCCTTCGAGCCGCCATGTTGCCTCAGACGGGCTGCAGATTTCAATAACAACACGTTTCAAAGAGCTGCCTCAAATTAACATATATTCCTTAAGTGTATTCACTTTCACGGATAGGACACACACACACACACACACACACACACACACACACACACACATTCCAACTATTCAAACGCTTTCACAGGCCTGCATTCCAAGCACACACACACTCCCTGCAGAGAGGGGAAGTCATCTGCTGGTCCCTAACAAAAACAACAACACACACACACACACACACACACACACACACACACACACACACACACACACACACACACACACACACACACACACACACACACACACACACACACACACACACACACACACACACACACACACACACACACCAACAACAATACCCCAAAACCCCAACAGTGAGAGGCAACAGACTCTGTGCCAGAATACGGCAGACAGAAAGAAAGAAGAGAGAGTATTAGAGGGCGTCGGGGGGGGAGGGGGAGGGTTACTAATCTGAGTGAGAAAAGCGAAAAAGGGGGAGAGGAGGCCCCCGATCTGCGCCTCGGCTGCAGAGGAGGAGAACAGAGTGTTTACAGGAAAACAGGGGCAAAGTTCCTGCAAGAGAACATGTGGACCGACCTATCAACCCACGCAACATTTACAAAGAGACACACACACACACACACACACACACACACACACACACACACACACACACACACACACACACACACACACACACACACACACACACACACACGCTAAATCCATCTGCCAATGCACGACTGTCCACCACCGCAGTGTGTTCTCCATCCATCCCGGCATCCCATAAAAACCTTCAGTGTCTGTCTCCCTTATCCGGCGTGTTTATGTAAGAGTGACAGTGTTTCCCGCTCACTCTTGGCCCGGTCCCTACTCACACACACACACACACACACACACACACACACACACACACACACACACACACACACACACACACACACACACACACACACACACACCCACACACATGCAAACACACACCCACGGTGAGCCAATGACCTGACTTCCATTGGCATATGACCACGGGCCCACCCAATGCAGACCACAGATGCACGTGTAACCCTATACGTGTGCGGACAGACTCTTGAGTCTTGTTGTTTGAGAGACCCCTAATCCCCCCCCCCCCCTCCCCGACACGGCAGACCGCACCGTCGCTCAACTTATAATGTCCAATGTCAGAAGCGCCAAGGTAAGGATCTGCACTTTGGAGACGTTTCTCATCGTTCTGTTCTCGTGAGGACATAATGAAGAACACACATGCTCACACACACACACACACACACACACACACACACACACACACACACACACACACACACACACACACACACACACACACCACACACACCATGTACACATCACTTCAGGGGACATTACATTGACTTACATGCATTTCCTGTAGACTTATCCTAACCTTAACCTAACCAAGTCTTCACCCTAAAATTAATGATCCCCCTTATGGGGACCTCCATTTTGTCCCCATAAGGGAGGCGAGTCCCCACACGTGACTATGTAAACAGATTTAGGTCCCCACAAGTATAGTAATACTAGACCACACACACACACATAAACACACACACACACACACACACACACACACACACACACACACACATAAACACACACACACACACACACACATAAACACACACATAAACACACACACACACACACACACACACACACACACACACACACACACACACACACACACACACACACACACACACACACACACACACACACCACCAGAGAGAGAGCCCCCTAACACCCAGAATGCAGCACATTCCTGGAGGAGGCTGCCTTGTGGCTGCCTCTAAACTCCAGGACCAGGGTCGGGGTAAAGCCTGGAGCATGCTTCCTGTGTAGTTAACAAGTCTTCTATCCTATTGAACACTTCATCCAATACAACACACAAACAAGTGAAAGACTTTCAGCCAGTTGTGCTTCACTCAGAAAACGTCTTGTGTCATCTTTATTTGCAATGCAATCAATTCTGAGCAATTCATTTCAATTTCATTTTTCTCACCGCTCAACTGACATCTAATAAGACTTCATATATTTGTGTTGGAAAGATGTAAATGATGTCAAGTGTGTGTACTTATGACTTACTTTGAACTAATACAAATGTGACTTTCAGAGTCCATATTAGATCATAAAGAAAAACACCGATTAATGAAATGCAGTCGCACACTCTGTGTCGGTCTGCCAGGAACACATGACGATCATAAAAACATGTCTGACACGATTAGAGTGAGGAGAAACACACACACACACACACACACACACACACACACACACACACACACACACACACACACACACACACACACACACACTAACCTGTGAGATGTATCCTGGGGGGACGTGGATGGGGGGGATTGACCCATGTGGGGACATCATGGGGACCTCAGCAGGACCTGCAAGGAAGGAGAATCGTTATTTATTTAACCAGGCAGCTCGAGTACATTCCCATTTACATGTGTCAATCAACAGGATCAACACACACACACACACACACACACACACACACACACACACACACACACACACACACACACACACACACACACACACACACACACACACACACACACACACACACACACACACACACACACACACACACACACACACTGAGGGGCCGGCCGCTGTGGTGGGACACAGATGTCACACTTCTCCAGTGAGTCAACTTGTATCATATGTACATGCAGCCATTCCTTTCTTTTTACTTCTTGGCACAGACTTAGGAGTTAGGACTTAGGAGATGATGATGGTGATACATGTTGGAGGACACGACGGCTCACTGAGAAGGAAACCACCGCTCAGCAGGAGAAGCGAGAGGACCTAATAGAATTAGCAGGTTTAAAAGGATGTTGACTTTTCCACAATCCATATCTCCGCCTTCAAAGCAACTCTCCAGCGCTCTCTCCCCTCTGGGGTGCGGTGGAGGTCCGAGGAGGCTGGTAGAGTCATTGGGACCCCGCTGGGATGGCTGGCCTCCGGATAAAGCACACTGCACTCACACACACACTCTCACACACTCACACACACTAGGCCTTTAGTCACAAGGGAGATTATCACGGTCAGTTTAATATTTTAAAACCTGATTTTGATAAAGTTATCCTTTTTAATGATCCTTTCTCTTTACCTTTCACTTGGTCTCCTTCCTTCACCACTTTCTCCTCCATTCTTCTTTCCCCTCCTTCTCCATCCCTCCATCCCCATTTTGAGCAATTCCTCCTGCATGACCCTCCTAGTTCCCCTCCCTTCACCCATTACTCACATCCTTCCCTCCCTCCTTTCATTTTAAATATTACTAATTTCATCCTTCCTTTCTTTCCTCCTAAGTCATTTCCTGCGTTCATAAATCACCTCTTCATAATCATCTCCTCTTTCCTTCCATCTCTCCATCCCACCTCCGTGACCGCTCACTGGCTGAACACACAGGCAACAGCACAGTACACACACACACACACACACACACACACACACACACACACACACACACACACACACACACACACACACACACACACACACACACACACACACACACACACACACACACACACACACACACACACACACACACACACACCTACGCATACAGTACACAAACTGAGCAAAGTCTGCAGTGTGGACTACTGTGTGTGTGTGTGTGTGTGTGTGTGTGTGTGTGTGTGTGTGTGTGTGTGTGTGTGTGTGTGTGTGTGTGTGTGTGTGTGTGTGTGTGTATAGTGTGTCGGTCTCAGGTATGAAGAGACAGACCTCTCTCAGTCCGGTCTGCTCCCCTACCGTGGAGACTATGAGTGGATATGAAAGTCCTCATTGAGTAGAAGGTCATAGCATGGGGAACACACACACACACACACACACACACACACACACACACACACACACACACACACACACACACACACACACACACACACACACACACACACACACACACACACACACACACACTGCCCCTCTGAACCACCTTCCATCACTGCTCATTTAGCACACTTTGTCTCTCACACCATCACCAATATACACACTCCTACGATGTGTCTCTTTTTCACACACACACACACACACACACACACACACACACACACACACACACACACACACACACACACACACACACACACACACATACACTCTCGACAAACAGACGTGTGTTTGGACAGTCTCTGCTGCCGCTCTGCTTTTCACTCAGCAAACAGCAGCATTCCTCTGCTCACACACACACACACACACACACACACACACACACACACACACACACACACACACACACACACACACACACACACACACACACACACACACACACACACACACACACACACACTGCACATTCCCATCCCTGGCCCCCAGGACTGGACCCAACAGGCCCAAATACCCCCCATCCCCTCCCCAAAATACAAGAAACTCTTTGTCCTGCTACCCTTCTCACACACACACACACACACACACACACACACACACACACACACACACACACACACACACACACACACACACCCTCTCTCTCTCTGCTTCGGTAAGTCATATAGCATAAGCCTTTTTGCCATTTAGAAAAGCTCAGGATAAGTGAACGTGTGGACTCAAGTGGCTTTTATTGTGTGTGTGTGTGTGTGTGTGTGTGTGTGTGTGTGTGTGTGTGTGTGTGTGTGTGTGTGTGTGTGTGTGTGTGTGTGTGTGTGTGTGTGTGTGTGTGTGTGTGTGACGTCACTCTCTGGTCTTGCCTACAGCTTTGCCCTTTAAGCCCCACAAACAGACTCAAGACTTCCTCTGGCTAATCCTGCTGGAATCCCAGACAACCCAGCTAACAAACTACACTCTCCCTCCCTCCCTCCCTCCCTCCCTCCCTCTCCCTTCTCATCTTCCATCTGTTGCTTCTTCCGCTTCCGACTACCGGATAGGTCAGGCCAGATCAGTTATGAGGTCGTATCCTGCATGTGTGATGACATGTATTACTTAAGGCAGTGGTTTTCAATAATGTTCCCCCTTTGAGCCACGTACCCCCTTTGAGCCACGTACCCCCTTTTAGCCACGTACCCCCTTTGAGCCACGTACCCCCTTTTAGCCACGTACCCCCTTTGAGCCACGTACCCCCTTTGAGCCACGTACCCCCTTTGAGCCACGTACCCCCTTTGAGCCACGTACCCCCTTTGAGCCACGTACCCCCTTTGAGCCACGTACCCCCTTTTAGCCACGTACCCCCTTTGAGCCACGTACCCCCTTTGAGCCACGTACCCCCTTTGAGCCACGTACCCCCTTTGAGCCACGTACCCCCTTTGAGCCACGTACCCCCTTTGAGCCACGTACCCCCTTTGAGCCACGTACCCCCTTTGAGCCACGTACCCCTGATCAGCGCACACACAATGGTTAGGGAAGAAAGGCCTATATAAAGAGGTACAGCTCAGCGCTGCACCATCAGTGTCTGATTCATTAAAACAACAACAGTAAC
Organism: Pseudochaenichthys georgianus; assembly: GCF_902827115.2. NCBI lineage: Eukaryota > Metazoa > Chordata > Actinopteri > Perciformes > Channichthyidae > Pseudochaenichthys > Pseudochaenichthys georgianus. The sequence continues at coordinate 3,222,438 of NC_047524.1, read as the reverse complement.
TGAGAAACACTTAAATGCTACATTTCAAATGTTTACAATCCATCACTAAACTCTTGGCAAACCAATTTTAACATCATGCAATAACACTAAGACGACATTAGTAGCTTTGAACTGATCTTTTTAATAAGTTGTACTTAATGTAGTGAAACATGGGCTCGTGCTTCACTGAGGACCTTTGTCATTCTGACAGGAGGCCACTGCAGTTATTACACTTTGCGTTTTGAAACATGTGTAACTCTGTTCATATAAAACCCACACTGCTCAAACTTCCTTACTTTTCCTAAAATTAGTATATTTATTTATTTTGGGGCGTGGGGAATGAAGAGAAAAAGATATATGAGCATTTGATGAGCATGGGATTTTGACCCCTCATATATGCTATACTTTGCGGCCACACGCCGTTGCCAAGCAACGCTTATTGTTTAGGTCCTTTGAAAAGCAGGCAGTCATATCATTAGCTGATAGATTTGGACATAAACGCGAGTGAAGTCTATACGGACGTGAGAGAGAGAGAGAGAGAGAGAGAGAGAGAGAGAGAGAGAGAGAGAGAGAGAGAGAGAGAGAGAGAGAGATCAGATCAGCTGCTGCTGACGGAGAACACGCAGCTCTGCATGATCACAGCTCGTCCGCTGTGACGGACCGTTGAGCGGAGCAAAATACACTAAGAGTCAGACCTAACACACTTGGCTAGTTTATGTACTCTGGAACTAGCTAAACTAGTTATACATATATGTATTCTTTACTGTCGGGTCACTCATTACAGGTTCAGCGAGCTGCACGAGCCTGACGAGCTGTCGGGAGAGGGAGAGGAAAAGAGAGCACCCCGGTTATGATGTTCTGTCTGTTCTGATTACAAAATGCCTTAATTAATGACTTGTGAATGAATAGTTGTTGAGGAATGTTGTTTGCAATTTTTAAGAGTTTTTAACGTGTAAATCAAAAGGCTGGAAGACAGTTTACTGCAAGAGACATTAATGAGATGATCTCATCGTAATCTTGTCGATTAAAAGATGTCCTGAAATAACATTGTGAACTTGATTTAAAGCAGAACACGCTGCTCCAGGTTTTATGGTTTAAATAACAAACAAATATAACATTATAATAAATCCATGATTAATCTGATCCTCGGTGCTTTACAGAGGCAGGCCGAGTTTGCCATCTGCTCTGCTATCAATATTTAAACTATTTCATACATATTAACACCACTAATGGAGAGTTATACAAGGTGTGGAAAATCGCTACAAACACATCACTTTAAATTCCAAAACTTCAAAAGCACATCTGTGGCTCAACAATCCTGCCGTGGTGGTGGTCACTGACGTGCGCTCATTCTGAGGGTGAGGGACTCGGGCACATATCTGTGTGAGAGCCGCTTTCTAAAGCAACTAAGACGACCGCAGGAATGGTGATGAGTTGAAGTAACAACGAGACACAACAACAACAACGCTGACGCACAGGGGGAAACGTAGAAAGGAGAACGGGCAGGTGTTAAATGGAAAAACAAGTTCACCGAGAAAATACATTGTGAAGTACAAAGAACCTAAGCTTATTGTCGAAGAAATAGAACAAGCTATCGCACAAACACCACATTTTTCAGCATCAAAGATTTATTCAACTAATATACACATGTCCATGGTAAACATCCTGTTTGATAACACACACACACACACACACACACACACACACACACACACACACACACACACACACACACACACACACACACACACACACACACACACACACACAACCTCAGTCAACTAGACAACCTAATATACTCGACTCCTCCAGCGGCCACACATACATGGATGCACTGTTCATACATGCAGAGACAGAGGACATGATGCAACGTCTCATCAGATGTTTCCCATGATGCAGCTGTCAAATACAGCTGCCACTGGGCCCCCGAAGCACAACACAGACACACACACAGAGAAAGAGTCCTGGCCTCACACACACACACACATCTATTGATCCGCAGAACTGACACAGTGTGTGTGTCGGTTTGTGTTCTGTCCGTGGAACTGAAGCGGCACTGAGTGAAACACTTTCAGCGCCGCCGCACATGTGGTCGCCACATTGAAAGGAAACGCAGACCCTCTCGGGAAGGGAAGGTGTGTGTGTGTGTGTGTGTGTGTGTGTGTGTGTGTGTGTGTGTGTGTGTGTGTGTGTGTGTGTGTGTGTGTGTGTGTGTGTGTGTGTGTATCAGACCGAAGCAGCCAGTTTTTGAGCTGACCTACATACAAAACAACTGGACTCAGATGGATCTCCCGAAAACACAGACCATAAAAAGAACATAGCGTTACTAAATAGACAGACTTAGGAAAAAAAGTACAACACACACACACACACACACACACACACACACATACATCTAGAGGGGCTCTGATAGGGTATACAACGGTGGTGTGTGTGAAAAGGAGTAAACGAGGGAGAAAGAGAAGAGAGCAGCGGAGGAGGAAGGCTGAATGTGAGGACTCGTTTGCTCGCTGTGTCGACGACTCAAGGCTGGCTCTGCCTTGGCGAACCATCTGTGTGTGTGTGTGTGTGTGTGTGTGTGTGTGTGTGTGTGTGTGTGTGTGTGTGTGTGTGTGTGTGTGTGTGCGTGTGTGCGTCTGGGTCAGTTCTGACGTGGCATTGCCTGGAAGTTATGTAAGCATCAGCAGGGTAATGTTATCTGTCCTCGGAGCACCAAGAGAGAGACACTCCCACGACAGCTTCCTCTGCTGCCGGGCCAACACACACACACACACACACACACACACACACACACACACACACACACACACACACACACACACACACACACACACACACACACACACACACACACACACACACACACACACACACACACACACACACACACACACACACACACACTGTAGAGCATGGGCTATTGTCATATTTAAGACATACAAATAATACAAATCCCTATAGATCCTGGAGTCTCATAGAAGCCCTGGGAGAGAAAAGGAAACAGAGGACGAAAGAAAGTGGTGCATGATGGGAGGTGTAGTGAAAACAAAGTGTGGAAGAGAGAGAGGATAAAAAAAGAAGAGGAGACAGGAAATATGGGAGACAACTTTAAAATAGCACTGTGTACTGTATATATACACATCCCGGACTGGTGCTAAACACACACACACACACACACACACACACACACACACACACACACACACACACACACACACACACACACACGCGAGCCCTTTGGCCCATCTCCGGTCAGTCAAGTCCGGCGGACATCTTTGCCGGGGGCAGGGTGAGGTTCAGTGATGGAGGAGGAAGTGCGGACTTCCTGCGCTGCCCTGCCTACAGCATCGACACCAACACTGCAGGGTGACGCAGGAATAACACATGCACAGATGCATTCACAGCTGATGGGCTGGATATGCACGTAACAAAAACCTATACGCATGTGCATAAAGAAACACACACACACACACACACACACACACACACACACACACACTTTGGATCCTGACTGTGCTGCAATTTGTGCGGGCTGCTGATTTGCGGTGGAATGTAAATCATAAGCCCCATAGTTGCTCGGTTTGAACACTGGGTGGGTGTGTGTGTGTGTGTGTGTGTGTGTGTGTGTGTGTGTGTGTGTGTGTGTGTGTGTGTGTGTGTGTGTGTGTGTGTGTGTGTGTGTGTGTCCACATTCCTCAGGACGAGTGAGCCCCTCGACTTACAGCCTCCAAGCTCCAGGTTGCGTAACGGTGCCATAAGAGAACAAGGGGAGAGCGCTCTCAGCTAAAGCGGCTGATGGAACGATGGAAGCCATGACGACTTCATCAACATCTGACATCAGCGTATTGTAGAGAGAAGAGGCATCGCTATGAGGCTTGTGAAAACAGAGCTGTATTTTACTAGCCCACTGGATCGTTCTCAAATTTCAAATCAAGCATGCTTACTATGAAATGAACTATAAAGTATTAAGCCTTTTGCAACAACAGTGGCAACATCGTTCCACCCTGCTTGTGCAAAATCACCCTTCTCAGCCGAATGCTGTATGGGTCTGACGGTCGAGGTGTACTGCCACTCAGAACTGCCAGACCTGAGCATTAAGTGCTATTATTAGTATTTCCCCAGGGGAAGTCAAAGTCTGTGGGTTCCTTGTCACTGATTGGCTATAGAGGATTACATTGTATTGATTATATTACCAAGAAGTCATCCATCCATCTAACATTTATGATTTTAAAGTCATATGAAACTAAATCTGACAGTTAATGCACACAGAAATAAATATGTTTCCTATTCATCATTCAACCTAAAGGCCGTCATTAAATCATTAAAAAGGAAAGCTATGTTTCCAGTGAAATCATCATTTTATTTCTGTGCTATAAACCCCTTCAAACGACAGTTGTGGATTTTATGTTCGGAATAAGCACTTCATAAATCTGGAATAGTTTGGAAGATTTTAAATTAATGTGTGGTGCTTCAAGTAATAAATGATTCCTCTCATATGAATCTCCAGGTCTCCAAAACACTTTGAGAAACATTGGCATCTTTTAACTTTAAGATTATTTATGTATTCAGGTCGGTCCCAATGAGCTTAAGCATTGCTGTTTTTTACAAGGACCAACTGGCCAAGACGGCAGCAGCGCTTAAGTGTTTAACACTCAAAAGCCCCAGTGCACATGTGCAAGTTATTATAAACCTAACACTCTTTTCTTTGAATTTCTAAAACATATATTTAAATCCAAAAGGTGAGCTTTCTCCCGAGATGAGACACACCCGATTCCTGGGGGACAACTCACGACATAGGATCATCAAAAGCCAGGATATAAAAAATATTCTTCAACAAAGTGACCAACTTTGTCCTTAAGAGGTTTTTATTATTGATAACTGTTTAGTTCTTCTTCTAAATGACTTTTCAACTTGTTTCAAGGGGTTACATGTCTTACACAGCTACCTCTTATCCTGGCCTGATCGCTGTGCACACGGTCCTCAAGCATACAAGGCCTAGATCTGTGTAGTGTTCTGGTGGCAGCCTGGGTGCGTGCCCACACCCCCACCCAGATCTCTCCGGTCTCCCCACCCAGAGGAGGGTGCTGCTGGGTCAGCTCAGGAGGAGAGCAACGTCTGGAGGGACACCGAGCCCAGCCGTGCTTTGTTCTCAACATCCTAACATGTGCAAACACACACACATTCCTTCGTAACCACACACTCGTATGGGCACAGATGTACAGGGCTCACACTGACCGAGATCAACGCCTTTCATAACCACAGAGAAATGCCCTGATTAACACCTGGGCACATGGACATACCGTGTTATGCTGACATCGACACACACACACACACACACACACGTTTTTACACACTCGTAGAACACACTGACATTGGAATAATTTACCCTTACAAATATCGCGGTCGCCTCGGCAAACAACACATGAAATCAAATTGGTCACACGCAGCTATAATACACTTGCAAACCCAGACATAACAACTCTGAGTAGGACACACACTGACTCACGCCCTAGATCTGTGTCCACTGTCAGTTGTATCACATAAGGCTATTATCGCGCTCGCCGATATTATTGTTCCACTTATCGCTCTTGCTTTTCACGGACGTGGACCTCTGACATACATGTGCAAGCATGCACGTGCACAGTCAAATATACGCAATCCAGACACCGATGACTCACTGTGTCCATTCCCTAATCAACTCTACTTGTCTAGAAAAAGAGAGGGGGTGAGAGAAAGGGAGAGCGAAAAAGTGCAACAGCTGTTGGTGTGTAAACAGGCCCAGAGTCCAACAGTCGTTGCCCGCTCTCCCGCCCTCGCTCGTTTCTCCACGACGTACCGAGTGCTCAGACCTCGACCCGGGAAGTCACGGCGACGCTTTCCGTTACCTATTGTTTTCCCTCTGTGCACAATCTGCTTCATTCGTACCCAGCTGTGCTCCTCTCCCTCCGTTCTCCTCTCATGCCCCCCCCCCCCACTTTCCTCCTTCTATCTCTCCACATGTTAAAGTGGGGCATTTCTGTTGCATGAGTCACAATCTGAACCGCAAAGAGGGGAGAAAGTGGAGAAGGAGAGAAGGGGAGAGGAGAAGTCGTGTGAATCTCAGTGGAAAGAAAGAAGGAAAGACTGGAAGTCCACGATTAGCAGGGGCTTTCCCCCACTCCTCATCGCTGAATTCAACTGCCCGTGTGTGCAAGGGGGAATGTGCACGTTCCACGGCGACGGGTGATCAGACAAGCAAGGAAATAATAATAATATATTTAATTTATATAGCGCTTCTCATCTGCCAAGACAAATCTCGAAGTGCTTCACAACAAGGGATACTGATACACTTTGAGAGATTAAACAAATAATTGTAATAATAATAAGAAATCAAAAAATAAAATATAAAATAGAGTACAAAAATAAAAGTCGGCGATAGCGATAAAAATGGCAGTACTCCGGGTGTACCATGCTCAAAGTTTATTGGAAATGCATATAAATGGAACGGATTCTGTGTAAATGCTAAACGGGCGATACTTGGAAAGTGAACACTAACTTGTCTTTCAGTTTAACAACTAGTTTCTCTACCAGTGCCTCCAATCAACCTCCGTGGTTAGGCCTTCCCATTGACTGATTGACCCCCCCTCCAATCAGATCAGAGCTAAGCAAAAAACAAAGGGGCTTCCCTGTGAAATCCAAACACACATGATGTCAACAATCCCATGTGTTTTCCATGCAGCTGTGCAGGAGGGATTAGGGACGGAGAGAAATGTTCATTTTGTAATCCTACTTTCCTTTTATGCATCTTATCATCACCACCGCCGCAGCCCTTTGTGATATAAAAAAAAGATTCAACCGCTAAGTAAGTGGAATCAGAAACGCTGCATGAGTAACATGTGGACACGGTTGAACATTGTAAAAAAGGGCCCTGGAGTGTTACAATGAGGTTTAGTTCAATTTCAGAGAACAGCACGCAAACCTGCAAAACCCAGCTGGAGTTCTGAGTGGAGGGTTGGAAAGTAAAAAAATCTGAAAATACTACGACAGAGAAAAAAACAAGAGACAGGACGGCAAAGAGTGAAGGAGAACGAGAGGAAAAGAAGGAGAGAAGGAGGGCCGAGGGAGGGAGAAGTGCTCCAGCTGTACCCTGAGCTTCAAGGGAGCCAAGCATTTCATCCCTGGAAAAGCTCTCTTTCTGGAAAATTCTGCAAGCTCTCTCCTCTGCACAGCTGCTGTTCACACACACACACACACACACACACACACACACACACACACACACACACACACACACACACACACACACACACACACACACACACACACACACACACACACACACACACACACACACACACACACACACACACTTTCACACAGCCTGACATACAAAGACAGACACAGTATTCTCCAGAGTTGAGCCCACTCTTCCCAACCAACATCCAAAAGCCATCCCACCCCAATGTTGCCCTTAGTGGGTCGGTCCCAATACGGCCTTTCTAAGAGCTGGCAGACCGGACCAAGTCAGCAGCAGAGGGGTGGCTAGGGTCATCTCGTAGAGGAAGTGGCCTCGCCCGGGAATGCATGGCAACAGACACGACCAGACCTGCAGCGTCTGATTCTCTCTCACTCACTCTTTCTGTCTCCCTCCCTTTATTTACCTTCTTTCATTCTATCCTTTCATTTCCACTCCATTTCTTTCCCCCTCCCTCCCTTCCTCCTTCTGCCTTCTCATGCCTGACAGTGTGAGGGCATTGAGTTTATTACTGAGAGCTGGGCAGGGCATACAACAACAATCAACTCTCTCTCTGCCACACACACACACACACACACACACACACACACACACACACACGCACGCACGCACGCACACACACACACACACACACACACACACACACACACACACACACACACACACACACACACACACACACACACACACACACACACACACACACACACACACACACACACAGGTCAAGCTCTTAACTACCCTGTGCCAAATTAACCAAACCCATCCACCCTGTCCCTTTGTTTCTTTAATACTGGATACAAGAAAGACTGTGGTATGCCACACACACACACACACACACACACACACACACACACACACACACACACACACACACACACACACACACACACACACACACACACACACACACACACACACACACACACACACACACACACACACACACACACACACACACTTGCACACACACAAACCGTGCCCAGAGGGACCACATTCCAGTGCACACCACCTGGACTGAGAGGCGTTCCCATGGTGACCACTTTGCCAAATCCAATAGGACATAACTGAAAATTAAAAACACACACAATCGCAATAAACACACCTTCAGGAATGGTTTTACAGTTGGCTCCAGGGTGTGAGACTTGAAGGCAAGTCCTCTGCCCAAAAAGATATTTGGCTGGCTTACAAGCATCTTCCCTACACACAATACCTCCCCCTTTGTATATGATCCACATCTCCACCATGCGTCCCTCCACCCATCCCATCACCCTTTATTCCAGCAAAGAATATTCCATAAATACAGACTCAGCCGTCCTGAAGTTTAACCAACTTTTCGAGAGTACGAGAGAAATAATGTACAGTTTTAAAAAATGTAATTCCATTTGCCAAATGTTTAGTATGGTTTATTGGTCTGATCGAAACAAGAAGGGAGCTTTACTGTAAGTATTTAGAGCAGGTTTCAATATGTGTGATATTGATACATGAAAAAACGTACTACGTCAAATCTGGTACATTTAATTCCGTTATGGGTTGAGAAGAATCCACTGCTTCCACGCTAAATGAAACAATTGGAATTTCATAGACGATCGCAAAACATTGGAATATCTATATCTGCTATCGGGAAAAGGCGTTGTTTTATACGTTGTTTTTTGACAGGGTTTTTACAAACCAGTCGGAATATAACATAAGCAACGTTAATGTTATTGTCCGCATGTCTGGTAAGGCGACATGGACACAAAGCCTGTCCATTTAAAGCACTAAACCAAAATGCAACACACTAATCGGTTATGAGGTTTATCACACCTGGGGCTCAAATATAATTGCTTAATAATTACACACTCCTTTATTTTTCTAGGCACACCCATTAGCACTCACACAAACTTCCACAACCTTGCAGACTTTGTATTGTACCGTTGTGATGAACAATGTAATTTTAATTTGACGAAATAAGGGGGTCCCTAAATTCTGATCATTTCAAGACACAAACTGTAAATCCTTTCAGCTGACACGCCAACTACGGAACATCATCCAGACACTGAACTAGCACAGACATGTTCAATCCAGCTCCGTCCCATACGGGTGGGTTTTACTGCGAGTTAGAAAAGTTCCACGCTGAAACGGGACCGTCCAAAACAGGACTCTAATTAAGCCCTTCTGAACATAAATGTATTTGTGTCTTCCCCCCAGCTTGTTTAGAGCCATCTGGCGTGGTGTAAACACAAGCCGCCTGATTCCACCATATTTCTCTAAGTGGTCAGAGCGTAGATGAGCACACTTTGGGAGAAGACTGCTTGTGTAGTGATGCGGTGAGATGGACAAGAAGAAGGAAGAAACTGAGACAAACGAAATGAGACAAAAATAGATAAAGGGACAGAGAGGCCGCCGGTTGATGAAAGGGCAGAAAAGTACAGGGTTCATCCCAGTTCCCTTCATCGCCTCCTCATTTCCTATACTTGCTAAGCCCCTCCCACTTAAGAAACGGGTAACGGTACGTCCACACAGCAGCTTTTCAAAAATCTTGAAAATCTTGGAGCTGGGCGTGTCTGAAAGCTTGGGGATTTTTTGCGAGCAACGCGACCAACAACCAATCACATGAATGTCCCGCCCCCGACATACAAAGTAAAAAACCCCGGGGATTTTATGCGAGCAATATATATATATATATAAACTCCCCAAACAGGCGAAAACCTACCAGTTTCACCCACTGCCTCTGCCACCTCCCTCCATGCCTGGTTCCTCCGGTTTGTATCCCGTTAATAGTTCTGGGCGTAAAGAACCGGGTGATTTGCTACCGTAATTTCTCGTTTGGAATATGAGGAAATGAACTGCGGTCTGGTTCTCCCTGCTTACACGCGGTTTGATTGGCTAGCGCTTCTACTGTCAGATTTGCATAAACGTGTTTGATTGGCTGGCGCTTGTACTGTCAGATTTGCATAAACGTGTTTGATTGGCTGGCGCTTGTACTGTCAGATTTGCATACACGTATTTGATTGGCTGACGCTTCCAGCTCAGCTTCAAAAGTTGAACATTGCTCAACTTTTGAATCCTAGACATCCTGGAAATCTTCGCTTCGCTCCCCCACAATGCAGTTCGGCGAAAAGCGAGGCAAAGTGACGTCATCCCCATTCAAAGTCAATGGGCAGAGAAGCGTTGGAAGCGGTGGAACATTCGTCTAAAGCTGCCGTGCGGGCGTACCGTGAGAGGTGCAAGGAGGAGGACACACGGGTCATCTGAATTGACGTCAGTTACTAATCAGACACTAAATGTGCATGATTTGAATCTGCCTTTATCAATTAGGTTATGATAATGCCTCGTTATGTTTAATGACAATAACTGGCCAAAGCCATTTTGTTGAATATTAAAGTCGCTCACATTACAGCTATCGTCCCCTCCGGCTGATACATAATGATGGCAGCATTATCACAGGGTGGAACTGGTTCAGTGCAACTGGTCTGTGGATCAGAGGGGATGTTGGTCCAACAGATCAATTTGCTTCGGAACAGTGGTCCTTCGAATATTGTGCGGTTACTATTAAAATGATGCCAATGCACAACTTAAAGGGGAAATGGATCATCCCTCAGATCTATTTTAAGCATAAACCAAACTTTAATGCTTGATAATAGAAGAAATAGATGTGAAAAACTGGATAATATTTCACCGCAGTTGTTGTTTGGTATTGGTGCTAATTGCGAACACCAGTAGTGTGATAGGGGAGTATCTTTCTAATAATAGACTTCTGACTTTGGCACTTAAGTGTATTCTCCTCCTTAGCAACTCTGAGCAGAACAATGTCCTTTCAGGAGCTCAGAGAGATAACAGAATAAGGACGAACCCACAGTGAGAGAGAGAGAGGTGAAACACAAACCAGACCATCAAATGATTCACACTCTGCATGTGTGTGTGTCATCTGGACAGAGAAACGAAACATGTGCACACACTGCTGCAGGAACCAGATCACCGGGTTCACTGGCAGCTTCCACCATCACCATTGTTTGCTTAATAAAAAATGACCTGTGTTCACCGGATTGCAGCCGAACATAGGACTACATGTCCCTTCGTGCAACTGCAGCATTACATGACGAGGCAGACGCTGTTATCCAAAGCATGTCGTCCCTGTGGGGATTGTCCACAGTATTGAGTATTACTGTGGACAATCCCCACAGGGACGACATGCTGACTGCAGTGGGGTTTGAACCTGTGACCATCTGTTCCCAACACCACGGCTCTACCCACTGCGCCACACGCCTCGCAGTGCAGCAGTCAAAATGGATTTGTATGCATTCTGCATCCACAGTCAGTAGGCGGAGTGGGAGTCAGTGTGTGCCGGTTGAACTGTTGTTGATGTAATTAATTCAGATTACTGCTGAAGATATTTAATAGGGTTATTATCCATAGTGTGTGTAGTTTGTTAACAAAGGGAAAACATAGCCAAAAAAATGCAAAGTACAGATGAACCTCTTGTCGACTACTCTCTTGAGATGTTGTGCATGTAGTAGCTACATCCTGTTCGTCCACCAGAGGATGCCTCTTGTTATAAATATCAAGCCAATCAACTGTTGACTATCCTTAATCTCAACTAAGCCCAAACTCTCCACAGGACGCTGTCGCCGCTGCCACCCATGCCTCATGATGTCACATCCTCCCTGGCAGGGCTCAGCATCCTGCTCTTCACCCCCTGGCCTCATCATCCCTCATAAAAGCTCAACAAAGAGCAAACAACACAGTAAACCAACACAGCCTTGTAAAACACACACACACACACGCACACACACACACACATTAACACACTCACATTCCATAGGAGGGTGCTCACACCCTCTGGAGTCTTGTCCTTTGATGTGAGTGTGGGAAAGCTCAGGGGAATGGTCTTAGTGGGGGAGGGAGAGAGAAAGGGAGAGGGGGAGGGTGAAGGAGGGTGAAGTGTGTATACATGGGAGCGACCCAGTAGAGACGGTGTGAGATAGACTGGGTGCAGGAGGTCGGGGGGCGGGGTCAGTCGCAGCTGACCCACGGAGCGCCGAGAGGTCAGGCTGATTAAACTGGATAGACGCTGACACACACGGTGCATGCTGGTTAACAGAGTGGTACCGGACGAGATGTTGTTCTGATTGATTCACAAAGAAACATTACGTTGGCTACTGACTCGGACAGGAAGCAGCTAACGGCTAGGAAAGCATATCCGCAAAAATAGTCTGAACACTTTTCTACACTTCAGAGCAAACATGAATTATTCAACCGTGCAGATTGCCGCTCTAAGCAGGGTGTCTGTGCTCTGAGGTTATGGAATTTGTTAATACAAGTCTGTGTCCAAATAAAAGAGCATAATGCCGCCAGTAGCATTTAGTGGTAGTGTGCTTAATGAGCGGTACTTAACATCAATCCAACATACACAATACGCACTTTGCTGCTCCAGGTCTGCTAAGGGGGGGGGGGGGGGGGGGGGGGGGGGCAAGGGAGAAAGAGAAGAGAGCAGAGGAGGAGGAAGGCTGAATGTGAGGACTCTTTTGCTCGCTGTGTCGACGTCTCAAGGCTGGTTCTGCCTTGGCGAACCATCTGTGTGTGTGTGTGTGTGTGTGTGTGTGTGTGTGTGTGTGTGTGTGTGTGTGTGTGTGTGTGTGTGTGTGTGTGTGTGTGTGTGTCTGTGTGTGTGCATGCGCGCACCGCAGTGCAGCAGCAGCTAAACAGAGGTTACTTTATATAAAAGCTGGTCCCCGCTTGTGCCCTCACTGAGGTCTCTGTAACCTCGCTCTCTGTCACACACACTTGCGCATAAGTACGCCGGAGTGCAAACACACACGCAGGCACACAACTACACAAGCAGGCACACAACTACACACGCGGGCGCACAACTACACACGCAGGCGCACAACTACACAAGGAGATCTGGGGCTCTGAGGTCTCGGCACGCCTTCAGAACACACTGCCACACTCCACCTCTCGTTACACCCAGTGACCTCCTCCAGATAGAGACGGAGAGAGAGAGAGAGAGAGTGTGTGTGTGTGTGTGTGTGTGTGTGTGTGTGTGTGTGTGTGTGTGTGTGTGTGTGTGTGTGTGTGTGTGTTCAAACACGACCCCAGGACCCCAGCCACCCGCCCAATTAACTGTCGTCGCCTGTTTTGAAAGGCCCCAAAACAAGTCCCCACAGATACACACTGTGCTTCGGATGCTAAATGTTGCGAGCAAGTGCGCACACACACATAAACAGACAACTGCCAGACCCCAACTACGTCAATGTTGAATGTGTTTTGGCCAATCAGTGTCTGGCATCTCATTGATCCATATCTTTGGAGGTCTTTGTAAACCGTACATCTGCACATCCTTGTCTCCGACCATCCCATCGTGCACGGTGCCTATCTGACATCATTCGTGCCTCTAAGCCCTGCATGGAGCGAACCCTCCATTTCAGGGGGAAATTGAATTACACGGCGGGCGGAGAAAAGGAGGTGGGTTGTAATTAGTTACAACATGGGGTTAGGAGTGTGGGGGGGGTAGGGAGAGAGTGTTTTGTAGGGGAGAGTCGGAGTCTGTGCCAAAAGCGCTCTCACTCAAAGAACACCTTCACAGAGCGAGAGAAGAAGAAGCGAGAGAAGAAGAAGCGAGAGACAGACTGATGGAGAGAGATGGGGAAGAAAACAAAGCCGCCCTTTCAAAGCTTGCGAGTAGCAGCTCACGGTGCTGACATCATCAAAGTGAGACGCGGAAGTTGGGGGATTCCCATGTTACTGCCACCTCTGCCTTTCAGCCTCTACGTGGCTTACGTGTCCATTCTTTAATGGACTGATATCAGATGCAGAGACAACGGCTCTCCACTCCCAATGCGTCCCTGACTTTCAACTAGTCTTTTTATTGTATGTGAAGATAACAGCCAAGCATTTCCCCCTCACGTCCTTTTCCTCACCCTTAGTGCTGCCTTATTGACTACTCACCTAAAAGACTACTACTAGGGACTAAGAACTTTTAGGCTAATGTCAATCAAACATGTTAATATCACTCCTGGCGATGGAAACATATTATTGTGTACAGGCAAAGAGACTTGCTTTATGGCCACAGAATTAAAAAAACTACCATAATATTCCCTGTCTGGGTTACCTAATCAAAGTCCATATAATACGATTGTTATATAAAGAAATATAAATGGAACCCAATGGAGGGAAACCTTTAGAAATACATATTGTCAAATTGATTTGCCGTCGTGCTTTTCCATTGATGTTGTTCCAATACACAGTGAAGTCAGTTTACTTGAGCCTTTGCAGCACGCTTGTAATTAAAGTGCTGTACACGACTTAGTCTCAAAGTGACACAGATCACAGCTGACAGCAGGCCACATGTTGATATGATGATACACCGTGTATGGTGGGACTGACCCTGGATGCATTGCAGTGAGCCGTCCTCCGCTCGGATGGTGAACGTCTCCCCCGGGTTCACCTGCACCAGGATCACCTGTAGCAGCACACACACACACACACACACATCACACAGTTAGAAAAACACAGATTAAAACACACGAGAATCAGAAAGCAACGATGAAAATGACCGTATCTTGCATGGCGCCCGTAACGTACGTCCATCTTCAACAATCACCAGAACATGATAGAGTCCCTGCTGGGCAGCCAATAGGCTTGCAGAGGTGACATAACACACTATAGTCATCAGATCCCCGAGTAGGGCGGACACAGAGTTCACAGACATATGGAGGAGGTGTTAGGTAAGCTAATGATGGCACAACGATGCTGTCTCACACACAGCCTGATTTGAGGCTTTCCTTTTTAACACCACTTACAGGAAAAACACTTAAACCAGCACACACACATGTTACACACATAGAGAGATGCATTCACCACCACTTAACATACAAACAGGTGGCACACACACACACACACACACACACACACACACACACACACACACACAAACAAACCAAAAGATATGACACTGTTTTGATTTCCCGGTGTCTCTGCTGAATATGCCGGAAGGGTGTGTGCATGCACCTTACCGTCATATTCTCCGCATGCAGATTGTTGAGAGTGTACACATGGCTGTAGACATGAAACAAGTGCCCCTCCATCACACACACGCACATGTGTCCACGCACACATGCATGCACACACGGCCACAGCCCTGTCTATGCTCTACAGGTGTGCCGTCGTAAAATCCTCATATCGCTTTTCCTGTAGTGTCTGCATGCTCTCCCATCGCAGCGCTAAACTGCTCCTCTCCCTCTGACACACACACACAGACACACACACACACACATCCACGCTTCCTGCTCTGTCTGCTGCAGCGGATGCTGTTGCTATGGGAACCCCAGCATAGTACAGGGCGACCCATGTTTCCCATGAGAAAACCCCTATGTTAGACCATGTGCGTGAGTGTGTGTGTGGAGTTATGTGTCAAATATTTATGCAGTGATTTTGTTGAAAGATGATTGGACACTGAAACTGTAAATATAAAGCTAATGGTTTATTAAACATTTTTATATTTATTTACTTGTTTCTTACCCATCAAATCTTCTACAGTGTGTTTTGAAGTTGAACATTTTCTATATTTTGGAGCCAGACACACTTACAGCCGGGAAGGAAATGAGCAGGCTGCAGCAGGTAAACACTCGGGTCACCTGCCGCCATCGCAAATGTGTTCCTCGTATTAGGAACTACTTATTTCTTTCGATGTTTAAAACAGCCAGGAATAAAATCCCAAGGCTGCATTTCAATCCGTGTTCAAGGGAATAGCACATTGTTAGAGAAAATTGCAATTTTATGTCATTTTTGCTATTTTATCATAATTAAGGCCAATCCAGCACAAGTGTAATGTCACCAGACGAGCCGATGGAGTGGTTAGATATGGGAATCGACAAGGAGGGCCAGATTTATTTGTATCGCACTAAATGCTGTGTGCTCAATTACGTGAAGGAGGTGAATTCTCAGAAAACAGATCCGCCGATTGGCTACATTAGCACCCTTTTCCCCCGAGGGTAGAAACTGTTAAAACTACTTAAAGGTGGGGTAGGTAAGTTTGAGAAACCGGCTCGAGATCGCTAGAATTTGAAAATACACAACCGGAGAAAATCTGCTACTTCCTTATAGAGCCCCTCCTCCAACACACACAAACGCGCACATGACCAATGAGGGCACGAGATAAGTTTGTGCCCCGATGGAAGGCTGACAGGCAGGTAGGCCATCCGATTGGTTGTACTTTTTACAGTATTACGGCTTCTACAGATGAAATTTTTTTATGGATTTTTTGTCAAAGCACTTCAGATATTCATTGCTATCGGGATGTTAAGAGCATTCCATGGAATATAACAAAAAGTGTATCTCGAGCCGGTTTCTGAAACTTACCTACCCCACCTTTAAATACTAACAAATCATTATATTCTTGTAATTGGAAAAAGTTTAAAACCAAAAGCAAGGGCTATAAGTAGAACTTATACTCGTCATAAAATACTTTTTGTGAAACCCAGAAATGCGTTTTACTTTTGCAGAAAGGAAAATGAAAGACACCCTCAATATGAAATTCCCTTGAATGACAGTTACAGCGAGCTTAGATGGGATGTGGCCATTTGTCTCTTTGGAAGATTTACTCCATGTGTATATATATGTTCTTTAAACATTACATGTTAGCCTAAGATTGTATGTGATAGCTCTGCTTGCGTGCACTAACACACACAGGAACACACAGACACAGATAGACACACATAAAACAGGTGTAGGCAGGTAGACACAGATAGGAAGGCTGACAGACAGAAGTATGTACTCAGACTCAACACAGACACGTGTGTGCCCACACAGGGTAAGAGATACACACACAGTGTAACCCAGACCCATAAACAAACACACACACACACACACACACACACACACACACACACACACACACACACACACACACACACAAACATGGAACACACGCATGCAGAGTCAAATCTGTATAATCATCCGTCTAGATCGCTGATTCCACACTTCTTCACCGTCTTCAAACTGCAGGGTGTTACAATCAAGAGAGCTCCCTAACTGCCGTGTGTCGCAGCCAAGAACCTCTAACTGCTGTGTGTCGCAGCCAGAGCACTCCCACCGAGCTTCCTCTGGGCTGTGGGGGAGCAGGCAGGGGACGACGCATCCACATCATCATCATCATTATCATCATCATCATCATCATCCGTACCAAAAAGCACACGGATCCGTGGCAACAGGATTAGACCCATGTCAATTAAGTGGTTTGCTTTTAATTGCGTCAATCGCTTCAGAGCTTGGGTGGGGCTTTGCACTTTGAAGGTGATCCAGTTGGCTCTGCGGCTTCTGATAAGATCAGTCAGCTTCAGAGCCAACCTTTTTCTGAGCCATTTAAGCGAAGGCCTTGGGATGCGTCAACAGGGCTAGTTACGTGACTAGCACAAAGGTGTCTTAGGTGTTGAGAGATGTGAGTATATGGTTTATTGTTGTTCCTGTTACATGACGGATGCGTCACCGTACTGGGCAGCTGTTCATTACCTGTGGCAGCAACCCAAGAGCCACGTGACGACACGACAAAGAGATGTGTTTGATGTGTGTTCTTGCACTCAACTGGTTGCCGTGTGTGTACGGCAACACAGGAATGTTGAAAGGAGGTGGATGCATTCTGCGAGTGAACTGAAAGCAAACGGAGTGAGTGTTTACCTGCTGCGCTGCGTCACCGTTAACCATGTGAGGCATGAGAGGGACTTCCCCGTTCAGGAGGGGGGGCGGGGCCAAGTCCAGTGGAAGCTGGTCTGTCATCATCATTGTGACGTACATTCATGGAGAAATTCACTGAACTGCCCTACCTGGGAAAGTACAGAGAGAGAGAAAATGAGGAACAGGGGACGTCAGCATTTTTCAGTTATATACCAACACACACTGAATAACAGGAAAGCTCAAACCAGATTAGGGCTTTTCCTGTATCGGTTCAAAGTAATAAAGCAGGTTTCAGCCACCAACAAAAAACGGAAGAGTGATCTTTACTACCTGCTATGGTTTTTCATAAAAAAATTGAAAGTATAAAGTATGGCTTTGTATGCCTGAGTGACAAAGGCCACATTGCTCACTTGAGAAAGTCCAAACCTACGTATACAATTCAAAAGTAATTAGGGAAATGTGTTAATTTGGTTTCTTATCAAAAGTCTGACCGTCAATCAAAACCTATGAAGTTCACTAAATGTCACAAAGATGTTAGGGTTAGGTTTTGATGCTAGTCTGGGCTAGCCGCCGTTAGCTTCCTGGAAGATGAGAGTGGTATCAACCCTTCATCTAACACTCAAGAAGAAAGCAAATATGCATAATTCCCAAAATGTCGAGCTAATCCTGTTGTGCAATTAAGTCTTCAAAGGTGTTCCGGTGTGTTTCCATTGGTGTTTATTGTGCTATCTCCTTATCAACAAGATCCTTTGCCATCTCATGTTAGCGTAAAAACCTCTTTGCGTGGGCGAGGGCGATTATGACATTGTTCCCATTGGGTTCATCGTAGTGTGGTTTCCTTCCCAATTTGAATAAGACTTTGGATCAAAACCCAGATTCAGTTCTAATAACAGAGGTGTAGAAGATACATGACAGAATACTGGAAAACCTCAAATGAGCAAGAGAGAGAGAAGAAGCTGAAACATATGAGAAAATAATAAAATAATAGACACATGGAAAGAGAATGAAGACATCCTTTCTTTCTGACAGATTACTATTAATACTTTTCCTAATGTGCGGTCGATAATAACACCTTTGCATCGACGTGGACTCCAGTGAAATACAACAAGTCCCATCGTGTCAATGTGGAAGAAAGAAAGATGTGAGAGGCAGAGAAAACAGAAAATAGAGAGAGACTAATTCAAAGCACTTCATCATCAACAATAGTCTACAGTGAATATCCTGTCGAGGACTAATAAAAAGAGAGGTAGAGGATGAATAGGGTCTTAGTGTGATATGTGAATAGGGATTACTGCACCTGCTGTTAGCTTCGTAAACACAGGGTTATATATAAACATGCACACAGGAAGAATAAGACGTCTTCCGAGGCCTAATGAGGGTGAGTTGTGACCAAAAGGAGCTAAATCTGTGTGTGGGTTCTTTGCTTGCGTAATAAAAGCAGTCCAAAGTAAATAAAACAACAACCACGTCTATTCATCTTAAGTGGAACATAGCATGGCTTCACCTAATTGGACAAGAACCAAGATCACAAAAGCAATGTGTCTCAACAGGGTTTGAACCAAGCTGCTGAACTAAACATATCTGTCAACGTATGTGCTCACACACACACACACACACACACACACACACACACACACACACACACACACACACACACACACACACACACACACACACACACACACACACAACACACACACACACACACACACACACACAGCACGGGAACCACATGAGCCCCCCTACGGTTACGTCAGCAGTAATATATATATACACGCTGTGTCCTTGGGGAACACACATTTATTCAGCAGATACACAGAGCCATAATGTTCCGCAACAGCTAACGTAGCTCAAACACAAACACATGCATATGCACACATATACAAACACACACACACACACACACACACACACACACACACACACACACACACACACACACACACACACACACACACACACACACACACACACACACACACACACACACACACACACACACACACACACACACACATCCATTGCCAGAGATAGATTACTGAATGACGTGAGTGCTGCAATTGGTGGAGTGGTGAAATCCCTACTAAAGAGCTACTGACTAATGGTTATAAGCGGCTATTAGCACACACACACACACAC
This sequence comes from Pseudochaenichthys georgianus, assembly GCF_902827115.2. Taxonomy (NCBI): domain Eukaryota; kingdom Metazoa; phylum Chordata; class Actinopteri; order Perciformes; family Channichthyidae; genus Pseudochaenichthys; species Pseudochaenichthys georgianus. Next base: position 3,202,433 of record NC_047524.1, on the reverse strand, counting down.
ACACACACACACACACACACACACACACACACACACACACACACACACACACACACACACACACACACACACACACACACACACACACACACACACACACACACACACAGTATGCATTAAGGATATGCTTTTAATTTCTGTAAAGACGTGTCAGTGCTATCCATTTCAGACACACGCAGACACACACACACAGCGTTCCTCTGAAGACAGCTGTGTGTCATTGTGTGTCTTTTCTTTCAGCTGGTCGTCTTCGAGCTCTGACGGGCTCTTAGAACGGGTTAGTAGATCACACAGCTGTGGCTCATACTGTTGAAACATAAACACATCACTCCTCGTGTCTTTCTGACGCTATCTTTTCTTGTAATTGTTGATTTTGTTCTTTCTCTGTCTTAAACATTGCCTCTCTTTCCATCCGAGCCCCGTTTCCAGCTCAGCCTGGCCATCCTGCCTCGAACGCACACACACTAACACTCGCACAGTCGCGTCCAGGACACATCACAGACAGATGGTAACACCACTCTGAACTCTGCCAGGAAAAAGAAAAGAGCGAGACGGAGAAGGAAGGAGAAGGAATAAGTATGAAGAATCGGCTCGTATGATAAATGGAGAGCGAATGAAGAGCCGGACAGTCAAAGACATCTCTTCCAATAGCCTTGTGTTCTTATAATAACCCCTCATTTCCTGTAAAAATTCATTATATTCTAACAATCTTTTTACCCATGAATACTCATCGGTCTGAATGCACAGTTCGCTGTGAATATGATGTTCAAGGACTTCTAGTGTTAGGAAAGGTCACGGACAGGGAGTCATTTTTTTTAATGATTGAAAAAGTACATTCTATATTAGCCACAACAAAGTTAAAGCATTTTAAAAAGGGTTATAATTGTCACTGTACCCATTTTTGTTGAACTCACCCCTAGGCGCGTTCACACCGCAGTACTTTTCCCACTTTAGTTCCGATATAGTTCCGAAATGTCGCGTTCACACCAAAAAGAGCCGGAACTAAAATTAGTTCTAGAGAACCTTTTCACCCCCTTTCCGTCCCTGCTAGAGAGCAGGGACTTTCGTGGGAGAAAAAGGTTCCTCTGTCTGATTGGCTGGGCGGATTGCAAACCACGCCCCGTAAAACCCCCAAAAAGTTTTGTGAAGCCGCCATTTTATTATCCTCGCATTAGCATTATTAGCATTAGCATTATTAGCATTAGCATTAGCCCAGCGCAGAAACGCAGAGAGACTAACTTATGGCAACACAAAATAAAACATGGGAGCGGTGGAAATGAGGAGGTGTCGGCGTTCTGGCGATTTACTCAGTACTAGTAAATCTGATTTACTTTAGCTTCTACTGAAGCCAGTCCCCAACTCCGGGGACTTTGGGCGGCAGTATACGCCGTGAAGTTGTTTGCGGCCTGCCAGTAAACCCAAAGCAGAAGAAGAAGAAGTGACGACAGCGGCTTCATTTGCGTAATCCACCCTCAGGGACTTATTCCGGTGTGAACGCGATCTGTACTTAGTTCATGAGAACTCTTTAGTTCTCATGAACTAAGTACAGATCACGTTCACACCGCCCAAAGTCCCCGGCCGGAAGTCCCCGGAGTTGGGGACTGGCTTCAGTAGAAGCTAAAGTACAGATGAACCTTTGTGGGAAAAGTACTGCGGTGTGAATGCGCCTCTTGTAACAGGTTGGGATTTTGGGATGGGTGCCCCTTTTTTCTCTCTGTTTTTTAGATTAGAAGATTGATGACACACACTTCTGTACAGAAATATGATGGTAAGCTTAGCTAAGTATAAAGACTGGAAGACCGCCCAATCAGCTACTCTAAAGCTACCTGACTGATCACAACCTCCTTTATGAGGTTATGTTATTGGTCAGTTTCTTTGTTAGTCAGCAAAAACTACACTTTTGGGAAATGTGTTAGCAAGGACCAAAAAAGAGCCTGTTACATTTTGAGGCAGATCTGAAAACAGTCTTTAAACCTTTTCACATGTTTTTACATTGCATCATAAGGAATGTTTTTTGAGCTTTCAAAGTTTCACCTTCGACTGAACACATTATATCTTGTTTGTTTAATCTGTACCATGTCGAGCTGTTTCTTGGCTTCTTCCCAATCTTAAACATTAAGCCAACCCTTTACTGGCTTTGTATTTAGCGGACAGAGATGTCCGCTAAACATATATATACACATGTGCTACCGATCTTCCCACTTTTGAAAATCATATCCTAAAATGTTAAAAAAAAAAAAAAAAAAAAACGATTCCTTTAAGGCAATTATAAAGCAGTCTCGAAGACACAATGTGTTGTGTTCTGCTTTCACTGCAATTTGGAGCAACTGATTTAGTGACCATGTGCCGTGTAATGCTGAGTCACGACGGAAGTTAAATGTAGGAAAAATGCAAATGCACATTTTGTTCCGCAGCTGTTTCCTACAGGATCTAATGTACATTTCTGCAACTGTATCAGTCAATGAATAATGACCATTGTTTCCAGTGGAATTATTACCAGATGGCTGCTGTTGTTGATAGCTTCAGACATCACCATGCCCACACAAACACACACTCACACACACAACCACATACAGTGGTTTCCGTTCCCCTGTGGAATGTGGGAGGAATAAGGTGTCGATTCCCAACAGGGATAAAAAGCTACATTGAAAAACTCCATGCTGAATCCAGAAAACAATCACCCACTTGTCCGGGTGTATGAATGTTTGTGTGTGTAAAGGAACATGAATGTGTGTGTGCGTGTGAACGTGTGTGTGTGTTTCTATGCCATTAGACAGAAAGCCCTGTGTAAGCATGGAAAACACACTGAAATGTAACACACTCACGCACACACAGAAGCTCTTGATGTGTACGGGCAGCTCTGACCTAATAACACAACAGCCATTACTCACACAGTCATTCATCACTCACACACAAGCACACACACGCCCAATGACTCCAGTTTGCCCATCCTGATGAAGCATGATGGACATTCACAACCACCTAACAGACTGTCTGACTTACTTCCAGTCGAGTGCTTCACACTTCTCTCTCCCCTCCATCATGACATGCAGGGGCGGACTGGGGGGGAAAAGTGGCCCGGGGATTAATTGACAGACAGGCCGACTTAATGCGCGGCATGTATCGGCCGGCCGGCGACGAAAGTATGTTACTTAACAAAAAAACCTATGCATTTAATGTTATTTTGGACAATTATTCATAAAGTAATCTCATTACCTGAGCCCTCGAGTTGCCTAGAGCAAAATAGTTACAGCATATATTTAGTGATTTTAATGTTAACAGATCTTTGATGCAATAACATTTGGACCCAATTTGCCTGACTTGACACATGGAATAAAACATGGGCGTAGGAAGCATCCTCAATGTGGGTGAGACAATTTAACACGGGGTGTCGGCAGGTGGTGGACCTCACCTCCTCTAGGGGGGTCCGGGGGCATGCTCTCCCGGGAAGATTTTTAAATGTTGAAGTTAAATGCATCAATCTGGTGCAAAATTAGGGACTAAATCTATGGATATATCTCTGAACACCCATATGAAACAGAACTGTAAACAGATTTACTTTTTCTTTCAACATGTATTTGAACAGCAAGTGGAGGCAAAAGTGACTGCACCCAAAACAATAAACCTGCTAGCTAGCTAGCCTAAACTCAGTAACAGAATGTGGGTACACGTTCTTCTCCACAGCCGCGTGACCTCTGAGTCAGACGTCACTTCCCCCTTTTCTATCCTATGGGTACAGCCACTCCCCCTGAACCCCGCCATATTTATTCTGCTCGGCTGAGCAAATGACTGCTACTTTTTAAGACTTGCAACTAGGGAGATCAAAGTCAGTCGTGTGCTCCTGGCGTTCGTCATGCTGAATCAGTGCTTCAGCATGTCTGACACTCCTTAATTGTGTTTCCACTTTACTGTAAATGACAGCAGTAAGACGTTTCATCAGCTCTATGTGGTCAAAAGATATGCTTGGCAGTTTTAAACATGTTTTAAAGTTCAAAACCTTAAAATATGTAATATAAAAGGTATTTAAGAAAGGGTCATTTTAGTTTAAAACCCATATTCTTTACTATGCCTTGAAGCTCCCCCTGCAGTTTGCCTCTTGGCCAAGAGGGCTGTTCATCTCATTATTCTAACTCAGAATCACAACAAGCTAATTTTCTTAAAACAAAATTTGAATTGCATTTTTTTTAAGGCGGTGTTTACACGAGAACGAAACGGGTTGTATCTGCTACTTTTCTCTCGCGTATAGCCCGTTCGTTCACACGAGGCCGTAACGGAACTGAGGGAACAGACCCCTCAAACGATAACGGGTCCCAAGGTGGATAGACCTGCAACCGGAACGCTCTGGGGGGCCAAACGGCTCTGAGTGTACGCCCTATACGATCAATTCCTGATAACGATGAAGCCATAGCCCCGCCTCTCCCCACCTCTGCTGCTCACCGCTGTAGCATGCTCAGCTACTGCTACTGCTACTGCTACTGACCATGCTACAGATGTTAGTGCAACATCTACAGCTCCTCCACCACAACCATCAGCAACAAGTGGACATGGAGAATTACATGAACTACATGTTGCTAAATCCACTGTGGGGCATAAACAGAAGGGCAACCATGGCAACCATGCTCGGGGGTCTTCTTCGCTGCTTTTGGTGTATTTTGTGGCAGAAGTTACTACGCGTCCTCGCTCAGGACTCGGGCTGCCTCGCTGACCGTCCGAGGCCGTGGCGCATTCCCATTACAGTTTAGGACCTGGGGTAGCAACGCAGTGTAGTCGGGGCGATCGGCTTTTTTTCACATTTCCAGTTGTTCCATCTAGCTCCCGCTGGATTTTATCATCCCGAACGTCGTCACCTCCTCGGTCGACCACGGTGTGCTTTTCTTTGACGTTGCCATTTTTGTAGCTCCTCCGTTTACAAAAATGCTGTGTATAAAAATGCTGCAAGCTTGCTTCTAGATATATATTCGACACTAGGGGCGATCTTGTGACGATTCTCTCTGACCAATCAGCAGTCGAGAGTGTTGACGTCACTAGTTCAGCCCTGGTCTGATAGAACCACGATTTGATGGGGCCGGAAAAAGAGGGAAAAAGTACCCGCTAGCCGGTGCTACGCTATATGGAAAGGCCACCAAAAACTGGCCTGGCCGCTTGAGGACGATTAAGGACGCTTAAACGGGGCTACCCGCTGCAGTGTAAATGCGCCATTACAGGCCCGGTATATGTACTACAGCGTTTCCAGTGGTCTCGTGTGAACGGACGAATTCGGTGCGTAAACGCAAACGTTCCCGTGTATGACTGAACCTTCGTAATTGTTGTGCATGTTATGAATAAATACCTTGAACTTTAAGGTTCCTTTGAAACCCACAGCATACTGGTTTTAAATGTGCTTATCTTTTAGTATTCCTTTTTTTAGAGAAGAAGATATTCTTCACACATGACTGATGTGACAAGAGTTTCTCAGAAGTGGTTGTGTCACACAAGGAGATACGAATTGATTTCAGATGATTTCCTGCCCCCCGAGCACTATTCTCAAGGGACGGGCAGCGGAGATGATGGAAATCTATAAAAGTCTAGAAACTCAGACAGAAGGCAAGATGAACTTTGAGCGGCACAGGACCTAATCTCCGAGATAAGTCCGTAGCAGCTATTGTTGGACCGAGGAATGCGTCTCTCTGGCAACAAATGTGCTTTTCCATCAATGTTGCATACCGCAGTCGCTCTAAACCTGTCTTTTGTATAAGAGAATGATCAAACTTGAATAAAAAGTGGTGTATTTTAATTGCGAATTCCATATAATTTCTTAGTTTTATCAATTGTTCACTTTTCTTGATGTGGAGTATTGTTTTGTTTGTATCTTGCATAACTGCGCTAAACATATAAAACCACTGATATGCATGACAGAGAGACATACAGTATGTCCGAGCATTGGATCTCAATTAAAACAAACAATTACTCTCATGGAGCCATGTTTGTCCAAAAAAGCATAGCCTTTTTGGTCAGCTGTTTTACATACACTAAAGAAACACACTGTCCTGAATAACAGTTTAGTAAAGAAAGCATTACCAGCTACTAATATCCGCTAACAGAGACTGGATCCAAGCTCTTATATACAGCACACCAACTTCTCCAGGAACACTTTCAGGAACTTAAAGCTGGTTCTGATTTTGGTTTCTTCATTCTTTCTCCAAAAACTGCCCTGCAACCGAGGTACTAGTTTCCATTGGCCTGCAAAACGCTGGGGTGGAATTTGGACGACTGAACTGAGACGACTGCTTATTCACAGCTTTGCAAGAATCTGACACAACCGCCTTTTTTTAAATACCGGCAACCATGTGATTAGAAAACAAGATAAGCAAGACGGTATTCATAAGAAGCATCTGCTCATGTGACCATGCTGTCAACTGCTACCAATATCCACATCGCTCATAGTGCAGCTGGAAAGCAAATATACATTTCTGTGCAGCAAGCTCATCCAGTTACGGGGAGTGCTCGGTAAAAAGGTTCAATAGAAAGAATGAAGACAGAAGAAAGAGCAGCAGATCAGGGAGGAGACAATATGGGAAATGGGAGAGGTTTAGAGACAATAACAACAAGAGAAACATATTCACACAAAGGAAAACGAGAAACAAAATGGAGAATTGAAACTGGACTTTATTTGGTGATGTTATTCTCTGTAATTCTGTGGTGTAACAGTCATGAGGGATAAACCCTGGACAGTTGCATCCTGTTTATATATTTTTAGAACAAGCTAAATCAGTAGACACTTCCTGTGTTCGTAACTCATATTATTCACTGGTATAAGCTTTACAAAAAAGGTTGCTGATGTACCTGATCTGTAATGTGCGTGTAATATAGGGACACAGAAGGAGGGAGATAACAGAGAGAGAATGGGAGACATAGGTGCCGGTATCCTCTTCCTCATGGTGGGTGTGTTAAGCAGAGAGGAATGCTCTCAGGTGTCCGTGTTCAGAACTGAATGGCTATCTATTCCCTGCAGCACACACACACACACACACACACACACACACACACACACACACACACACACACACACACACACACACACACACACACACACACACACACACACACACACACACACACACACACACACACAAACACACACACACACACACACACACACACACACACACACACACACACACACACACACACACACACACACACACACACACAAACCCAGTTTACGCCAAACATGACTGGGATGTATCCAAGTCCTTTTAGACACATCCTATCAACTGACAACCTTAATCTGCGCTGGCCTTTAATACACACGCAAACAAACACATTGATGTGTGTGTGTGTGTGTGTATGTATGTGTGTGTGTGTGTGTGTGTGTGTGTGTGTGTGTGTGTGTGTGTGTGCGCGACGAGAAAGAGGGAGGAGGTAGCTTCTAAATATGGTGGGAAACTGCCACCAACACCACTCCCATTCAACCCCAGCTCCTTTTACAAAAGGTATTCAGTCGAGGAGAGACCTGCTCCCTCTTTCTCACACACACACACACACACACACACACACACACACACACACACACACACACACACACACACACACACACACACACACACACACACACACACACACACACACACACACACACACACACACACACACACACACACACATTGAGAGAGTACCTTTATACCAGAAGAGAGCAAGAGGTGGGGTTGAGAAGGGGGAGATGCAGAGAAAGATGGAGGGGGGAGGTAAGAGGGAAAGAAAGGGGTAGAGGAAGGCAACGAGGAATGCTGTGCTTGTGCTTACTCTGAGGAGAGCGTGAACACACACACACACACACACACACACACACACACATTTGGGAAAGACAGAGAGGGGATTTATAAAAGATGGAACCTCTTTGGGTTCCCACGTCGGCTGGCAGATTTCTGCACATATGGAGTCTGTGTGCGTGTGTGCGTGCGCGCGTGTGTGTGTGTGTGTGTGTGTGTGTGTGTGTGTGTGTGTGTGTGTGTGTGTGTGTGTGTGTGTGTGTGTGTGAGTGCATTAAGGGGCTGAAAGAGAGGAACAGAGGGAAAGCGTTTAAAGCAAAATTCTGGGTTTTCTGAATTTGCCATCATGCATACATTTTTGCAGCGCTTTTAAGTGTGCACGCCTGTGTGTGTGTGTGTGTGTGTGTGTGTGTGTGTGTGTGTGTGTGTGTGTGTGTGTGTGTGTGTGTGTGTGTGTGTGTGTGTGTGTGTGTGTGTGTGTGTGTGTGTGTGTGTGTCCATGGTCGAAGTCCTCCTGCCCTGTAATTGCGGTAATGATATGTCATCCACGGAGAAGAACTCGGAACGGGTGGAGTGGAATGCAACGGACATATGCGAGCGCACACACACGTTCCACTTGCAAACCATGTATGAACAAGCTCCGCTCATAACCCCCTGAACTGAGGCCACATTTCCCCCGCCAGCAGATGGGATCCGGCACCTTGAGAACCCACGTCTAAAAAAGGTACAAAAGCGTCAACCAACCAGCTTCAGGCATATCTTTTAATCAAGCCATTTAACCTCAGTGCCACGGTATAGAGTTTAACCATGGAGCCTTTGATCATGTCATCGTTTATTCGTAAAAGACGCTGGTGTCCTTAACTGGTCTCCTTAACTTCTCATCCCTAAGGTAGGGTTAAAGGAAGTAGCTTTGAGAAGGTAACATTGCTATTATGAAAACGAATAGCACGTTAAGCTGACACTGGTATATCTTATGGACACTTTCACGAAAACAACGTGAACTTTTGATAGTTGAAGTCTCGGCCGATCGAGGCCTTCCAAACTCGGAATATCTGCATCATTTCCTTTTCAACGCAAGGCAATTCAAAGTGCTTTACAAAAAAAATGAAAGACATTAAGCATTAAAAAAGAAAAGCTAATAAAATAAACATTAAGGAAAAATACATGGATACAAGTTACAGTGCCGTCTAAAATATGAATAGTTCAATTAAAAGCAGCGACAAAGAGAAAAGTCTTCAGCCTGGATTTCACTACTTTTACAGAATTAAAATTCGTCTCCGAGGTTAAACAGCAGCTTCCTTCATCTTCCACATAGCTCAAGGCAGACGAGGAGCTATTACCAATCTGGATTGAGAGTGCCGGAAATGCTGGAACGCCGCTAAGCAATTTCTGGCGAAATCTTGAACAGCCGTACTGCTTTTGATAAATGGAATAAAAACATCTTTAAATCAATTTTTATTTCCTCGATGACTTCTTTCATAAAACTGTTCTTTCTCTCAGACGTTCTGTCTTTCCCCTCGTCTGCACTTCCCCCCGGTTTCCTCGCAACATACCAGGCATTCTGCAGATCATTGTGTGCAGCCGGAGCGCCGACAAGTCAGGACTCAGCCTGGTGAACGACAGTCTCACCCTGTCATCCTCCCATCTACCCCCCCTCCACAGGCCTGGAACAGATGACCCAGTGACTTCAAGTCAGCCTTTTCTCTGCCTCCCCGTCTCCTAATGAGCCTAAGATTAAAGTAATGCTTGTGTCGTCTGTGCATCTTTGTCAAAACACACAATGTCCAACTTTGGACAACTTTTAATCAAAAGAGAAAAGAGTTAAGAGAAGAGAAATATGTCTTGAACAACATGTTCGTGGACACAATGAAAGCAAAACTCGTACAGCTTCGATCAGCATAGAATAAGTGTATCGGAATTAAATCGTTTCCAGGGTGCCAAATAAGTAGCTCAGCCAAAGTCTCCAGGATCTGACTCTATTGCCATCCACTTCCTGGAAAGACCCCGCCTTCCTCACATTCCTCCACCCTGTCAAAACACAGCTCCCCTCTCCCACTGGCTGATGGGAAACCAGCGGCTCCCTTAATAGGCTGTTGCCGGGGCAGTGGGCGGGAGGAAGTCAAAGCGGAGCTCAAAGAAGCAGCGGCCCAGAGACTAAGTTACATAACTGTGCACACACACACACACACACACAGGATCAAGACAACACCCTCGACGTGGCGTATCACAAAACAGGGTCAGAGAGAAAGAAAGGTGACAAGACAGTAGAGGGAGTGGAGAGAAAGAAAAGGGGACTGAGAGGAGAGGAGTTGAGAAAGGGACGGAAGGGAGGAAGGCCGGGAGGGAGGGAGGGAGGGAGGGAGGGGTAGGTGAGGCATCAGTTTTCCTTGTGAACGAAATGAAGAGGAAATGGCAATTTTACACTCAGGTCAGGAGCGCGGGGAGAGCAGTTCCAGTGTGCGGGCGAGGCGGAGAGAGAAAGGTTAATTGGTGTATGGTGGAGGATCACCTTCTTCAAACCCTAAGCGGAAGAGCAGTAGACCGAGTAGGAGAACTGTGCCAAGAATCAAATACACACACACACACACACACACACACACACACACACACACACACACACACACACACACACACACACGACTACACAGGGCAGTCTTGACAGCAAACTGTTGACTGACAGAAGGGAAGGCAGGATGGAAAGAAGAGGAGGAGGAGGAGGAAAGGAGAGAGGAAAGAAGACCGGAGGAAAGGAGACAGGAGCAAAGGAGAGAGGAAAGAGGAGAAGGGGAGAAAAGGGGGGAGGGGGGAAAGAGGGGGCCGCATGTTGAGTGTGTGTGGAGAATGAAATGTGTGGAATCCTAATTGTGTTATTGCTCCAGAACAAACATTAGTCCTGCCTGTCATACCACAGGCAGCAGGCAGTGTGTGCGTGTGCGTGCGTGTGTGTGTGTGTGTGTGTGTGCGTGTGTGTGTGTGTGTGTGAGAGAGAGATAGAGAAGCAGAGAAGATTGAATGAGCCCTGCGAATAAGTGGTGAAACTAAGAGAGTTTGAAACAAGCTCTTCACTTTTAGCGCTCACAATCAGCTCAGTGTGTCGTGTGTGTCCGCGTCGCATTAGGACAGCGCAGCGAGCTCCAACAGATGTGTGCATCTGCCAGCGAGCCCTCCCTCCTGCAGCTGTGTGTGTGTGTGTGTGTGTGTGTGTGTGTGTGTGTGTGTGTGTGTGTGTGTGTGTGTGTGTGTGTGTGTGTGTGTGTGTGTGTGTGTGTGTGTGTGTGTGTGTGTGTGTGTGTGTGTGTGTGTGTGTGTGTGTGTGTGTGTGTGTGTGTGTGTGTGGTTGGGCTGGGGGCCAGCAGGCAGTAAACCCACAGTAGAGGCCCTGACGGTCCAATGCTTGCCACGTAGCCACGTAGCAGCGACGCCACTCCGCGGGAGAGGAGAAGGGAGATTTATATTCTCCCCGTGGCTCCTGTGCATGAGACGAATATGCAGAAAATAATGGAGGGAAACCGTGTTTGGACGTCTGAACAGCGGCGACACAACTCAGACACACAAGCGACTTTGCGATAGCGTTTATCAGAGGCAGAGACGCTGACGTTTCAACCAATTACATCAGCCGGGACCACCACACTCCCTCCTTCCTGTTTTCCTCCAACTGAGAGTTCTTTAGTGCTACAGATGTTCAAGGCCTGTTTCCACTAACTGGTAACCACACACACACACACACACACACACACACACACACACACACACACACACACACACACACACACACACACAATGATTTACCGACCGTCACAAACAACAACTCATCCCGCCCTAATCATCATCATTAGCACTGATGTCATCGTCTTCATCACTTCCATCAGCCTCATCAATGTCTCGAACATCTTCCGGATGCTACAAATCCTTATCTTCCTTGTCCCTGTCAATGTGCCAGAGAGCCTTAAGATACTGCTAGCTAGTGTGCTTCATACAGAGGAAGTAGCTATTCTCCCACAAGCACATGAACATGACTCACTTCTCTTCACGGCAGCGCTTCCAGATTTTTCTTCTCCTTTTCTCCCCGTCCTCCCTCTCTCTCTCATCCCTCCTCTCCCACCAAAGTCCAGACTTGTCTTCATCAGATCCAGAGAGGCTGCCGGCTGAGCGCAGAGAGATCCCGGCAAACCCCTCCCTAACACCTTGAGTCTCCGAGGCTCAGTCTGGCCGCACACACGGCGGCTAGTTTGCAAAGCCAGGAGACTGGAGTCGGGCTGACTGGGGGGGTATGACGGGCTGTGGAGATGCACACAGGCCGTCTTGGTGCTGGCTTGAAAATAGTGTTAAATAAGAGCCGTTCGAAGTCTTTTCAAGGATCGTTAAAGATCCAGGAACTGATATCACAAAACGGTAGAAAGGAAGCGGAGAAACACGAATAGATTGGTGGTGGAGTCATTTATTTTGTCTATATACTTTCCATTGTGAGTCTCTTTCTCAAAAACACACACATAAAATCTCAATAGGATTCACACTGTGGGCTCTCAGGATGCCTCACACACACACACACACACACACACACACACACACACACACACACACACACACACACACACACACACACACGCTGACATTCCTTTATGCCAGACACGACAATATTACGCTACCGTCGTGACATAATGCAGCACCAGCTCTGCATTAGCTCCGCGGCCTCATTCATGTCTCTTCCATACGTCCTCCTCTACGTCTTCCTTTGTATTGCTGTCTAATGCAGTTTATAAAAGTCAAATCAAGCAATCTGATTGGTTCTTAGCCGTGATATAATGAGCGTATATCACGGGGAGAATTGTAGTTACTTTTCACAACAAGTCAGTATCCCTCCGCGTCTGAGAAAAAGTGTACACAGTTGGGCTGAAAAGCAAACTCGTCCTTTCTTGTGAAATCCATATAGCCACCAAAGTCGTACACAACACAACGCTGCCTTATCTGAGCAGGTGCTTGAAGAGGATCCAGGTCTGCAGGCCATATATTTACAGAAGGCCTATATTACACGGAACAAGTATTAAGCAATAGCTCGCGACAGGCCGCGGTATACGCTCACTATATCGCAGGGGCGTGGCGTATGCTTCGCGTCGGGCCGAACCACGCCCCTGCGATATAGTGAGCGTATACCGCGGCCTGTCGCGAGCTATTGCTTAATACTTGTTCCGTGTAATATAGGCCTTCTGTAAATATATGGCCTGCAGACCTGGATCCTCTTCAAGCACCTGCTCAGATAAGGCAGCGTTGTGTTGTGTACGACTTTGGTGGCTATATGGATTTCACAAGAAAGGACGAGTGACCAATGGGCATTAGTTACACTTCGTTTCTCCATCCTGCATCGCTGAGCCTGGCTCTACTCCCTCGCCTCCTCCTATTCTGCCTTCCTCTTCCTCACTTGCTCGCCCCTTGTCCTGTCCCCCACAATATTGGCCCTATATCCCAAACAACCCCTCCGCCTTCAAAAGACAGCCGCCCATTCAGAAGGCTATGGGGTAGGGTGGGGGAGGAGCTTGGCGCAGGCTTGGGGAATGGTGAGGAGAGGGATTGGAGGGGGGGGTGCAGGCAGGACTCTCATTCCCGCTAAATTGTCCCACATGGTTGAGCGTGCTTAGTTTAAGCAAACACAGCCACTTCCTCCTCACTGCGCACATCGGCACAGACCATACACACCCACCGATTGTACGCACAGGCATGCCTGAACCTCAGCACACAAAAACAAGCATATGGACACACATATAAACACACACACACACACACACAATACATTGTAAACCTTGGCAGGCACGGACAATGCTTGCAGTCTTGCACTCCAGCTTGTAAACTTGCAGCCCGGACTGACTGCACACCAACACCCCGCAGGACCGAAGATGACTTACAGTTCCTCGCGATGGACACTTTCACGTGCACATTCAGCGAGTCAGAGAGAGATTGAAATATGCATGTGTCTATTTGGACTGTTTTAATATATAACTGCAAAGTCAGTCGTCAGAGGCAATTTATTTAAATCACCCTATCATGTTTAGCATACGGACAATGTATTACTATTGCTGAGTGCGTCTGAAATTGCTTTTACAGAAAATGAGGGACATTATTTAAATATTGGCAGTTTTGTTTTCACTTTTCTGAAAATGTGCTTTGGTGAGCCGGAACCGAACACCCCTGATGACCTCTCAGAGACCTCAGGGTCCCAGAGATGCAACACTGCCAATATGTTAGGGTTCTTTAAAATTGCGAATTTGCTGCTTTACTTTTTACGTTTCGATGGACTAAACAAGACATGATGTGTTGTAGGACATTGCAGTGGACCGCTTTTATTGTTTTCTGATAATCAATCAGTAACTCTTTTTAAAAGGCGACACTCCAAATGTCACCAATCAAAGTCTAGATAGTGGGTTTACAGATTGAGGGGAATGACTGGCAAGCGGTCCACCGTTTAAAAAGGTGAGTGCATTTACAGAAGTTCAAAGTCCACTTTTGTTTGTTAAACCTCCGCCGGGAAGTTAACTGTAACGACCCACTCACCTCTGCATTCCCGTGTCTTTAATGCAACGACCTGCGATCAGCGTAATCAGCTCGGCACCGAGCGGCCTGGAGGCAGACAATACGCCCACGGCCACTGCCAGGGGACCTGCTGCCGACACACAGGGCTCCATCAGGGCTGCATGCCGCGAGGCTTCATTAAGACAGCTATGCCAAGTCAAGAAGTGAAGTACTCCCCCTTCCTCTTTCTCCCTCTCCCTCTCTCTCTCTCTCTCTCTCTCTCTCTCTCTCGCTCTCTCTCTCTCTCTCTCTCTCACACACAGATAGACGGATGCACAACCTCACATTCCTGGATGGACGAGCATGTAGACGGAGACAAACCACCAAGAGACATTCGGATCATCAGTTTTATGGGCCATGAAAAAGCTTGCTCAGTGGGTGGTGTGTGTGTGTGTGTGTGTGTGTGTGTGTGTGTGTGTGTGTGTGTGTGTGTGTGTGTGTGTGTGTGTGTGTGTGTGTGTGTGTGTGTGTGTGTGTGTGTTGAGAAAAATATGATTTAGTCACACCTATATGAGAAACCTGTCTCCTCTCTCACAGACAAGACAACAGCCGACACACACACACACACACACACACACACACACACACACACACACACACACACACCGCAGAACAGAGCAGGAAAATCATGAATGAATGATACTTTGCATGCTTTATTCCATGACCAACTCATCGTCATGTCCATGAATTGGTGTGCGTGCGTGTGTGTGTGTGTGTGTGTGTGTGTGTGCGTGTGTGCGTGTGTGTGTGTGTGTGTGTGTGTGTGTGTGTGTGTGTGTGTGTGTGTGTGTGTGTGTGTGTGTGTGTGTGTGTGTGTGTGTGTGCATGTGTAGAGAGCAGGCAGCAGTGTTTAATCCATTAGAAGAAAACATGGGCTAAAAAATCAGAAAGGACACTTCTGGGAAGCCAATGGAAAGTGTGCACACAATCACTTGCTCCCCTCACATCAAAAACACACACACACACACACACACACACACACACACACACACACACACACACACACACACACACACACACACACACACTTATAACACCCCTCCCCACAGACTAGGGTCACAAGGTCACATTCCTCCTCTTCAACCAGCCTCAGGATTTCACACACTGGTTCAGGGATGTGGGTAGTGTAGCGTGTGTGTGTGTGTGTGTGTGTGTGTGTGTGTGTGTGTGTGTGTGTGTGTGTGTGTGTGTGTGTGTGTGTGTGTGTGTGTGTGTGTGTTTGGTATGTCTCAGTGATGTGTGGGGGGTCCCAGCTTGAGGGGAAGGAGGGGAGGCCAGGTCCACAGCGAGGCGGATAACTTCTTATTGTTATTCCCTCGAGGGAAACAATGCAGACAAAGACTCCATCAGGTGTGGCAGCGTGAGGTTAAGCGGACAACTTGTCATCGCGTAAAATTGAACTATGATCGTTTTTGTTTTAAAGTTGAACAAACCTTAGAGAAATACCCAAGAAGTTATGGTGCGGATGAAGTCCATCAGCGTCTTCTGAAGGTACCAATGGTCAGCCAGTGGCAAAAGAACAAGAAAGAGAAATGACAGGTATGTGAAGCCAGGACGGGTGAGAGGGGGGGAGACAGGGTGAGAGGGGGGGAGACAGGGTGAGAGGGGGGAGACAGGGTGAGAGGGGGGCACGGGTCAGTGTGTCTGCATGCCCTGGAGTGAGCAGGTGGGGCAGGAGAAGGAACCGGGGGGGGGGGGGGAAAGCAATAAAACAAGTGGCTTTGAATTAAAAAACCACCTACTTCCACAAAACCTGGTCCTGCATACACACCAGCATGTGATAGTACACGCACACACACATACACACACACAATAGGTGTACTGGTTCCAATTTCAGTTTCAACTAAATAATGGTTAAGAAAGATAACCAGCTTCCGGCTCGGTTCCACACTTCATCACACACATTTGAACCCAAGCCCACAGACTGGAGACACTCACGACGCTCACCGTCAGGCATAAAAACAGCCATTAACGACTGGCGGAACTTTCCATGGGCCGGCCAATCAGCAACTCCAACACGCCTGGCATGCTAATGCAGGCACGTAAAGTACACTGTGTGTGTGTGTATGTTTCATGCATGTGTGTTAAGTCTGTGCTGTGTGTGTGTGTGTGTGTGTGTGTGTGTGTGTGTGTGTGTGTGTGTGTGTGTGTGTGTGTGTGTGTGTGTGTGTGTGTGTGTGTGTGTGTGTGTGTGTGTGTGTGTACAGGTGCACGATTGATCTCTTCGACCAGCTGACCATGCACACACACACACACACACACACACACACACACACACACACACACACACACACACACACACACACACACACACACACACACACACCAGTGGGCAGCTAGCTCTTCAACAAGCTATTTCTATGGATGATGCCCCAGAGGAACTGAGCAGGGGGCGGTGCAGCCGAGCGCGACGACTCATCCAGCTCCTCTGAAGAAACCTTACTAAGTGACAAGACTTGATTGCATCGTGTCTGGATTCTGAATGTTCTCTTTTTGTGATAATCATTTTATTTCATCCTCTCGTCTAATCCTCAAATGTCACTCCTGTCTCTTCCTCTCTCTGTGTTGTCTCTACGACAGACACACAGCTGCTGTAAAGAACTTTTAAACGATCCCAAGTAGGGCTGCTCAATTAATCGTATTGTAATCGCAATTACGATTTTGGCTTGCAACGATTATGAAAATAACATAATCGAAATAAAACGATTATTTATTTTATTTTTGTATTGGTTTTTCAGTTGAATTATATTAAAGGTGGGGTATGTAAGTTGATACACTTTTTGTAATATTCCATGGAATGCTCTTAACATCCCGATAGCAATGAATATCTGAAGTTCTTTGACAAAAAATCCATAAAAGAATATCATCTGGAAGCCGTGGCGCTGTAAAAAGCACGACCAATCATCTGAGCCGGCCCGGCTAAAGTAACTGGATGGCCTACCTGCCTGTCAGCCTTCCATCGGGGCACACACTTATCTCGTGCCCTCATTGGTCATGTGCGCGTTTGTGTGTGTTGGAGGAGGGGCTCTGTGAGGAAGTGGCAGATTTTCTCCGGTCGTGTATTTTCAAATTCTAGCGCACTCGAGCTGGTTTCTCAAACTTACCTACCCCACCTTTAAAGTTCAGGGTAATCAACTGTTAAAAACATACTGTATAATACTGGATAATCGTGATATCAATTATTGACTAAAATAATCGAGATTATGATTTTTTTTTCGCCGAAATTATTCAAATCGGCGACCAGAGAAGAGAGAGTTTCTGGTCAAGACACTCGTCGCATCACGTATGTGTTGTGTATCAAATATTGCTGGTATTTGAAAATGAAAGGTCTACTTGAGTGGTGAGTGTAACACTACCGTCCTGTTATACTGCTTTTTGACCATGTTTAAATCTAAACATTAAACTCTCTTGGACAATGAAACACCAAGAAATAGTGTCAAATAACAACACTACATTTGGTAATTTTTGTTCAACCAGCAATCTAAGACCAACACAATCAATATGAAATGTCAGATAACAATAAGGAAAGGAAAGGAGAGGGCAGTGGGAAAGGAGAGGGGAGGAGGGAGACGGGGGGAGAGAGAAGTTGAAAGGCTTCTTTTATCTTCTTCTAAATCAACTGTCAACAATGCAGGACATTATCAAGGGAGACAAAAAAAAGTGGAGACAGGGTTCTGGAGAACGAAAGACGAAGGGAAGGAGGGAGGAAGGGAGGAAGAAAGAGAGGAGGAGGGCAAACATTACAGCTCGGTGCCAAGCAAACATGAGATGCTGGGATACTTCAACAAAAAGCCAACGTCCATACGGGAGGACCGAGACAGAGGATCAGAGGGAGACAGCTAGGTGACACACAAAGCTGGGCAACGGAAAGTGAAAGCATTAAACCAGCAGCTGTCATGTGATATGACAGGAACACTATGCTGTCCAGGACCTCACGCCTCCATGCAGCTGCCGCCCGGTATGTGTGTACCTGGCCTGCAGGGGAAGATTGACCGAAATACAACCTTGTGAATCACAGCAGTTCAAATTGTAACTGCTAGTAAAAGAAAATGTGTTCAGTCGTAAAAGTGACAAAACAAACAAAAGGTCTTCACTCAAATCTGCACACCGCATTTTTGAACGGCAAGCTTTTCCATTTCTTTGTCGATTTTCGAACATATAGTCAATCCGTATTTACACTTTCTTAATAGACGTTGTTTTAATGCTATCACACCTATAATGAACTGGAAAGACTCGTAAATGCACGGTAAATTATTGGCAAATATTTTGTTGATTGATTAACCGATAAATGCATTTTTAGCTTAAAGCTTTCACACGTTGAGGGTTTCGGTTTCTTCCATGTATTTCCTGGGTCTTTGTCACGTATACGAGTTCAGTCAATATCAGGGATGCACGATATTGGGTTTTTTAAACCGATACCGATAACTTCCTGCTTCTCAAGACCGATACCGATAATCGATAATAATATAATATATATATATATTAAATGTACCTGTAGTTTTTGCACACCTGGTGGTAAAAAAAGACTAGTAGTGAGAAAATGACCTGAGCATTACTACTATGAACAAAGCAAAGCCAAGAACAGTTTTTCTCTTCAAAGTGACCATATTTATTTTCCCAAATAAACTTCTTGCCTTTTTCAAAAGCCTCGTCGATAGGTAAAAGCCCCGGTGCCTTTGCAGCTGGCTTTGGATTCGCCGCTAGTTTAGCAGCGGAGGCGTCTTCGTATGCTTTTAACACACCATCGTAGCCATGGCGATGTTTCAGGTGACTAATCAGGTTGGAAGTATTATAGCTCGTTGCCTTTTTCCCTCCTCGTGGAACTTCTGCATTGCATTTGTTAATACAAATAGCAAGCGAACTATCTAACTCTGAAACTTTGAAATAGTCCCATACTACCGACGACATGTTTGTTTACTGTCCTGGCTTCACGGCCGCACGCCATTTACGTCACAGCCAGGCGTGAGAAGGGAGCGCTGGATTTGTGAAGAACTCCCCTCTTCCTAAACCACTATACCACAGTACTGGCAAAACGGGAGGAGCCGAGTGAAAAACAAGCGCCCCTCATCCCAATCCACCCACACCGCAGGACTTTGTATAATTGTATATTATCAGGGCTATTAATACTGTTATCGGGTTTATCGGGATGACGTCATAATTCCTAATATCGGACCGATAATTATCGTGCACCACTAGTCAATATCTTTAGGACTGTTAATTGGATTTAAAAAAAGGAACTTCGATAAGCCACGTTGGGACAATTTAATGGATGTTTTTAACTATTTTCTGACATTTAATGATAAAAATGATTAATGGAGTAACCAGGGTAATAAATGGCGGATTGATCTGTTATCTATTGTATGGGTTTTCTGTCAGCTTAATGAGGGCGCTTGTTTTTAATATAAATGAAACATTGGGTCGCTGTTCGCTCTAGAGTTCCCCTGCACTCCATCATATGTCACAGCAGCCGAGACGAACGTTTCAAGAGGAAGAGAAACCGAGGAAAACCTCCTCCCGCCGTCGACCCCTTGACCTCACAGGAAAAAAAACTCCTCGACACAACCAACCGTCCAATAAGTAAAACCTCCTATCACAGGACAGGAAGCAGGAAGCCGCTCGTTCACTCGACTAAACCACACCTCTGTTACAGTAACGGGGAAGGCAGAAGTCTTTCTACCTGTTGCATTTAGAGAAGCATATGGTACGACTGATAGCGCAATGTATGAAAACTTCAGACATAGTTTAGCATTCTTCAAAGAAGAGGTGCGCCAATTTTCATCCCAGATATGGGCAGCTGATGGGAGCCATCTGGACAAATTGTCAGTACATGTAAAGGGAATTCATGGATGATTATTTGCAGACTTAGAGGTAGATAGGTGTTTGTATCTAGGCTGAGCATATTGAGAGCATTAACTTTTCAAATGTCCTGGAGCTTCCAGGCATATGCGAGTGTTTTTAGTATCTGATCAGCCATTTTCTATTCTGAAAAGTATTTTTCTGACGTCAAAGTGCAGCCTAATTGGTTTATCAGTGCATTGTTTTAATCCCAAATTGTTCAACGTACTGTTTCGCAACTTGATCCTATACCCAAAGTGAAGGATGTCAGATAGAAAATAATGGCATTAAGTTTCGTTTCACTAACAAATATTAAACTTCAAACTTGTACAATATACTTGTATGCACATAGGTGTGTCAGAAGTGGGTATAACGTGCACTCAGACATCACAAAGGTAGAGCAGCACTGCCAGTAACACTACACTCAGTATAACAAGTTCTAGGTTACCAGTCACACACACACACACACACACACACACACACACACACAGCCAGCATCATCCTGCCCATCACTGACCCGTTTTCGAGCAGGCATACCTGTAGGATGTATTGGGCCAACAGAGATCTGCAAGGCGCTGCTGGTGGAAAGCGGAGAACCCAGATTATGACGCAGGGCAGACGGAGACCGAGGCTGGCATCACGAGTCCTCATGAAACATGGGAACAACTTCCTCATTGCGCTTCGAATAACCTGTCTCCGAATATTAGAGGCAACACATAACCAGTCCTGTCTGCACGTCAATCAAAGGGTTTATGTTCACCTGCTGGAGGAGAAGATGGGTACGTCTACTCAAGAAAACGTTGTCTATGTATGCCTGTCAAAGAAAGCACAATACGTTGACTTTCTATTGATATACTGTGAATTCTCGGCAGCCATTCCTCTGTCCTTGTACAGCCACTTAATAATAAAACAATCTGACAAACTGATTAAGTGGGATTATAACAAAGCTGCTGCAAAGTTACATTTGCACCATGTGTAGGCAGTGACGCACCATCACACGGAGCGCCGCAGCTGAGTAAACTGTACCTGTTTGACGAAGCCGTAATGAGGACAGAGCGCAGGTCGTTAACTCATATAAAGTGGTATTCAGCCCTTTCTCTATTCATGTGTAAGACAGAGAAGGCCAAAACAAACAATGGCTACCCTCCTTCAACCTGACTCCAGTCTAAACACAGTGCTTTCTCTTCTGTTATATAATTGCTGCTTTTTTTAAAACACTGAAAAAGGGGATTTTACAAGTGGCAGACTGAAAACCGGGGGAGGAAGCTCACTTGCTTGCAATTGCATCAGTTTGAGAGCAAATCCCTGCTTACATTATGCACGTCGTCTAACACCACATTCCTGGCTCTCCACACAGCCAACTAAACTCTTAAAGTAAAAAAATATATATAAAAGCTTAACAAAGCACGTTAAAAAGTGCTGAAATACAAGTTTTTATCCAACATTTGTATTTAGTTTGCTTTGAAAACAAGAAAAACATAGCAGGGCATTCGTCACTTTTTAAATGTCAGCCTGTGAGCTTTGTTTACATTCTTATTGTGTATAAAAGTTGCAGCCAAAGAGGCTTAACTTTCAGAACAGTGATATAAACCCCATGCAGCCTGTGTTAAGAGGGATATGCGGGTGTACTAAGAGCAGGACAAAACATTTATGTAAGATAATATGCATCGCACTTATCCTTTGTGATCACCTGGAACTGAAGGCTACACAGGTACTCAGACCAACATGGCATGTTCTACTTTGTGTCGCCTGATCAAGTGCAAAATCCACAGTGGCTTTACTGTTTATTTTTCACACTCAAGTCGCAGGCTGTGAAATACAATGTTTAACTGAAACCAAAGTAGCACAAAGAAACGTCCTGAGGCTGTAAATCCGAGCCTTCCCAAACCTGAAATCCTATTTAACTTTCCACATCTGGGTTAGGGTCTGAAAAACGTACACTTGAGAAATGCTTTCAACTGAAGGACTTGTCTCCATCTTTACCTACTTCCTAATGTCCATACCTTGGCTTATTTTCCACAGCCCTCTGACTTGTGGAAGCAAAAATAAATTGCTCATTCATGCACCACAGAGAGAATTCCTTCGCTCTCACCTAAACATAAACACACCTTTTCAGCGGGTAGCCAATCATTTTTTCGTCCCCCCCTTATCCCTCCGATCTTAAAATAAAAGTCGGATATCAGTTTTTCTCCGAAAAAAAAATGACACGGCCACATCAGCCTCTCACCAAAGGAATGTCATCTGACGTCATCTATTTAGGATCGGATTTCTCCCTCTCCTCTTTCTCTCTTCCCTGAAAAAGTAACCGTGTGTGTGTGTGTGTGTGTGTGTGCGTGCGTGTGTGTGTTTTCCCCCTCGCCTATATTTCCCCCCCCCCCCTTCACCGCTCATATGGCAGCATGACAATTAACTCTTGTTATTACGACATATAACCCACAAAAAAAAAAAAGTGTCTCGAGTCATCTTTGGCATCTTACATTTTCCGACCTATTGCTTGCCTGCCACATCTCCGGTCTCCTCTTCGCTGATGGGCTGAAGGACCTCTAATAGGCAGGCCACTGTCCTCTCATGGAGGTATACAGGGGAGGCAGGAAATCGATCGTTTCGAGCAGGAGACCAATGTTTGATTTCCACGTCTGCATTAGAGAGGAGGCTGAGAGAGAAAGTTGTCTTCCCTGCTCAAACAGACAGACACGTAGTCGTTTCTGAGAGGGGGAGAGAGAGGGAGAGCGAGAGGGAGAGACTGACTGGAAGGAATGCTAGGATATGCTGGAGTTTGGATTTTTTCCCTCTCCAAAGCCTTTTTTTCTGCATTCTGCATTTGCACACAAACTCTATGGAAAGTCACTAAAACATAGCCCCCTTTAAAATTCCCCTACAGCTATCCG
Source organism: Pseudochaenichthys georgianus (assembly GCF_902827115.2). Classification (NCBI taxonomy): domain Eukaryota; kingdom Metazoa; phylum Chordata; class Actinopteri; order Perciformes; family Channichthyidae; genus Pseudochaenichthys; species Pseudochaenichthys georgianus. The sequence goes on along the minus strand of NC_047524.1, from coordinate 3,179,401 downwards.
ATGCCTAATAAGCCCCTATAGTGTCAATTCAATGATTTCGCAACCCCCTCTCTGTCAAATTGTACTGCCTCAGCATCTTCCATTCCAACTTATTTTCCAGCTATAAAAGTGTTCATTTCCTGATTTTCAGCAGCCTCAACACAACAGACAATTTCCACAATGCAAGTCCCAGATGAATAAGTGCATTTTGTTGCAGGAATAGGCAAAAGAGGGAAGCTTTTCTCCTGTTGCGCACTACTACTCCATCTGAAGTCCTCGGAGACAAAAACACATTCTTTGGTGAAAGCAGAGACATCGGGACCACAAAGAGCAGACAACAAACGCACACATTCACTCGACTAGTGTGAAGAACTAACACGATCATTCCCACCGAAAAGCTATTAAGTTGTTGTTACCAAATAAACGGGAAATGTGCCCAAAAGTTTCGATTCACCCCCGTCACCAGCAGCGAATCAGTTTTCCTTTTTCCTTTGCGCTGGCCAAGTGGCCCAGACTGCCGGCGTCAGCGCTCAGCTCTCCAAACTCCACACACACTCACACACACGCACTTCTAAAACCTTTTTCAACAACGATTTCATCGACCTCTATTACCGTTTTTTGCGGGGGTGGTGTCGTGCCGTTAAAGAAGTGTAAAGAGAACTCACCCTCGCTGCAATAAAGTAATCTTCAAACAGGACGGGGCTGCGTGTTTTTTATTCCCAGGGTCGGGTCTTGCCTGTCTGCTGGCGCGGCGCACCGGGTACTGGGAGACTCCGCCATGTCAATCAAAACGCGACGCACATGTAGTTCAGAGCCCGCCTCCTTTTACCGTAATACACTGCGCATGAGAAAAAAGCCCAACAGAGAGCAGAGCTGCTTCCACTACCTATGTGGCACAAGAAATACACACGCTCGTCTTTTCCAGTTAAGTGGGTATTCTACAAGCAATAAAAACAAGGATATTTTTTGTTATTTCGAAATTGTTCTGTGTGTTTCTGATGCAGTTTGACTGGTAGGCTATCAACAATGTATCAATATTCAATGTAAATCACTGTTTTTGTGGCGGTTTTCTATTCACCGTGCCATAAGAATCTTTGTTTTTACATTAATCATGTGGTGCCACTGATTAGGTAGAGGTATACAACATCAGTTTTGACAACCCACCATTTATTTTATCTTCAAGGCTGAACATGTAAGTAGGGTTGTGGTGTCCTAAATAATTTCTGCTATGTCAGCCCCAAAAGGTGGCTGAACTCTTCTGCAAATAAAACCAAGCTGATTCCAGTTTAGTCTGGTTTACGTTTATCTTTCATAATGACCCAGAATATCTTTGTACAATAAACCTGCAACAGAAAACAAATGAACTGCTCGCCCCCGTGTCACCTTGCTCACTTTAATTTAATGACAACAACAAAATAAATCTCTGTCCAAGTGCTTCCAAAACAACTTAAACCACAGGCCAAAGTCCCTCTGGTGGCTGCACTGCAACCTGACATCCCAGCTGACAGGTCCAAGGGTTACAGGTCCGACTGACACGAGACATCATGACCTGATCTATACCAAAAAGTTAAAATATGTTAAATTTGTTGCTAATTTTATTGCACATGGAAGGGCAAAAAGAAGTGTGTACCAGAAATAAATATATAGAGTAAAATGGCATGGAAGGATGTTATAAAGCCATTGTGACTACCACACACACCACACACACACACACACACACACACACACAAACACACACACACACACCACACACACACACACACACACACACACACCAGTGGGCAGCTAGCTCTTCAACAAGCTATTTCTATGGATGATGCCCCAGAGGAACTGAGCAGGGGGCGGTGCAGCCGAGCGCGACGACTCATCCAGCTCCTCTGAAGAAACCTTACTAAGTGACAAGACTTGATTGCATCGTGTCTGGATTCTGAATGTTCTCTTTTTGTGATAATCATTTTATTTCATCCTCTCGTCTAATCCTCAAATGTCACTCCTGTCTCTTCCTCTCTCTGTGTTGTCTCTACGACAGACACACAGCTGCTGTAAAGAACTTTTAAACGATCCCAAGTAGGGCTGCTCAATTAATCGTATTGTAATCGCAATTACGATTTTGGCTTGCAACGATTATGAAAACAACATAATTGAAATAAGGATTATTTATTTTTTATTGGTTTTTCAGTTGAATTATATTAAAGGTGGGGTATGTAAGTTGATACACTTTTTGTAATATTCCATGGAATGCTCTTAACATCCCGATAGCAATGAATATCTGAAGTTCTTTGACAAAAAATCCATAAAAGAATATCATCTGGAAGCCGTGGCGCTGTAAAAAGCACGACCAATCATCTGAGCCGGCCCGGCTAAAGTAACTGGATGGCCTACCTGCCTGTCAGCCTTCCATCGGGGCACACACTTATCTCGTGCCCTCATTGGTCATGTGCGCGTTTGTGTGTGTTGGAGGAGGGGCTCTGTGAGGAAGTGGCAGATTTTCTCCGGTCGTGTATTTTCAAATTCTAGCGCACTCGAGCTGGTTTCTCAAACTTACCTACCCCACCTTTAAAGTTCAGGGTAATCAACTGTTAAAAACATACTGTATAATACTGGATAATCGTGATATCAATTATTGACTAAAATAATCGAGATTATGATTTTTTTTCGCCGAAATTATTCAAATCGGCGACCAGAGAAGAGAGAGTTTCTGGTCAAGACACTCGTCGCATCACGTATGTGTTGTGTATCAAATATTGCTGGTATTTGAAAATGAAAGGTCTACTTGAGTGGTGAGTGTAACACTACCGTCATGTTATACTGCTTTTTGACCATGTTTAATCTAAACATTAAACTCTCTTGGACAATGAAACACCAAGAAATAGTGTCAAATAACAACACTACATTTGGTAATTTTTGTTCAACCAGCAATCTAAGACCAACACAATCAATATGAAATGTCAGATAACAATAAGGAAAGGAAAGGAGAGGGCAGTGGGAAAGGAGAGGGGAGGAGGGAGACGGGGGAGAGAGAAGTTGAAAGGCTTCTTTTATCTTCTTCTAAATCAACTGTCAACAATGCAGGACATTATCAAGGGAGACAAAAAAAAGTGGAGACAGGGTTCTGGAGAACGAAAGACGAAGGGAAGGAGGGAGGAAGGGAGGAAGAAAGAGAGGAGGAGGGCAAACATTACAGCTCGGTGCCAAGCAAACATGAGATGCTGGGATACTTCAACAAAAAGCCAACGTCCATAACGGGAGGACCGAGACAGAGGATCAGAGGGAGACAGCTAGGTGACACACAAAGCTGGGCAACGGAAAGTGAAAGCATTAAACCAGCAGCTGTCATGTGATATGACAGGAACACTATGCTGTCCAGGACCTCACGCCTCCATGCAGCTGCCGCCCGGTATGTGTGTACCTGGCCTGCAGGGGAAGATTGACCGAAATACAACCTTGTGAATCACAGGCAGTTCAAATTGTAACTGCTAGTAAAAGAAAATGTGTTCAGTCGTAAAAGTGACAAAACAAACAAAAGGTCTTCACTCAAATCTGCACACCGCATTTTTGAACGGCAAGCTTTTCCATTTCTTTGTCGATTTTCGAACATATAGTCAATCCGTATTTACACTTTCTTAATAGACGTTGTTTTAATGCTATCACACCTATAATGAACTGGAAAGACTCGTAAATGCACAGTCAATTATTGGCAAATATTGTGTTGATTGATTAACCGATAAATGCATTTTTAGCTTAAAGCTTTCACACGTTGAGGGTTTCGGTTTCTTCCATGTATTTGCTGGGTCTTTGTCACGTATACGAGTTCAGTCAATATTAGGGATGCACGATATTGGGTTTTTGAAACCGATACCGATAACTTCCTGCTTCTCAAGACCGATACCGATAATAATAATAATATATATATATATATAAATGTACCTGTAGTTTTTGCACACCTGGTGGTCAAAAAGACTAGTAGTGAGCAAACTGACATGAGCATTACTCCTATGAACAAAGCAAAGCCAAGAACAGTTCTGACTCTTCAAAGTGTTTATTTTCCCAAATAAAGTTCTTGCCTTTTTCAAAAGCCTCGTCGATAGGTAAAAGCCCCGGTGCCTTTGCAGCTGGCTTTGGATTCGCCGCTAGTTTAGCAGCGCAGGCGTATTTGTGCGCTTTTAACACACCATCGTAGCCATGGCGATGTTTCAGGTGACTAATCAGGTTGGAAGTATTATAGCTCGTTGCCTTTTTCCCTCCTCGTGGAACTTCTGCATGTTAATACAAATAGCAAGCGAACTATCTGAAACTTTGAAATAGTCCCATACTACCTGACGACATGTTTGTTTACTGTCCTGGCTTCACGGCCGACGCCATTTACGTCACAGCCAGGCGTGAGAAGGGAGCGCTGGATTTGTGAAGAACTCCCCTCTTCCTAAACCACTATACCACAGTACTGGCAAAACGGGAGGAGCCGAGTGAAAAACAAGCGCCCCTCATCCCAATCCACCCACACCGCAGGACTTTTTTCTTTTTTGTACCAAAAAAAATATATTGTATATTATCAGGGCTATTAATACTGTTATCGGGTTTATCGGGATGACGTCATAATTCCTAATATCGGACCGATAATTATCGTGCACCACAAGTCAATATCTTTAGGACTGTTAATTGGATTAAAAAAAAGGAACTTCGATAAGCCACGTTGGGACAATTTAATGGATGTTTTTAACTATTTTCTGACATTTAATGATAAAAATGATTAATGGAGTAACCAGGGTAATAAATGGCGGATTGATCTGTTATCTATTGTATGGGTTTTCTGTCAGCTTAATGAGGGCGCTTGTTTTTAATATAAATGAAACATTGGGTCGCTGTTCGCTCTAGAGTTCCCCTGCACTCCATCATATGTCACAGCAGCCGAGACGAACGTTTTCAAGAGGAAGAGAAACCGAGGAAAACCTCCTCCCGCCGTCGACCCCTTGACCTCACAGGAAAAAAAAACTCCTCGACACAACCAACCGTCCAATAAGTAAAACCTCCTATCACAGGACAGGAAGCAGGAAGCCGCTCGTTCACTCGACTAAACCACACCTCTGTTACAGTAACGGGGAAGGCAGAAGTCTTTCTACCTGTTGCATTTAGAGAAGCATATGGTACGACTGATAGCGCAATGTATGAAAACTTCAGACATAGTTTAGCATTCTTCAAAGAAGAGGTGCGCCAATTTTCATCCCAGATATGGGCAGCTGATGGGAGCCATCTGGACAAATTGTCAGTACATGTAAAGGGAATTCATGGATGATTATTTGCAGACTTAGAGGTAGATAGGTGTTTGTATCTAGGCTGAGCATATTGAGAGCATTAACTTTTCAAATGTCCTGGAGCTTCCAGGCATATGCGAGTGTTTTTAGTATCTGATCAGCCATTTTCTATTCTGAAAAGTATTTTTCTGACGTCAAAGTGCAGCCTAATTGGTTTATCAGTGCATTGTTTTAATCCCAAATTGTTCAACGTACTGTTTCGCAACTTGATCCTATACCCAAAGTGAAGGATGTCAGATAGAAAATAATGGCATTAAGTTTCGTTTCACTAACAAATATTAAACTTCAAACTTGTACAATATACTTGTATGCACATAGGTGTGTCAGAAGTGGGTATAACGTGCACTCAGACATCACAAAGGTAGAGCAGCACTGCCAGTAACACTACACTCAGTATAACAAGTTCTAGGTTACCAGTCACACACACACACACACACACACACACACACACAGCCAGCATCATCCTGCCCATCACTGACCCGTTTTCGAGCAGGCATACCTGTAGGATGTATTGGGCCAACAGAGATCTGCAAGGCGCTGCTGGTGGAAAGCGGAGAACCCAGATTATGACGCAGGGCAGACGGAGACCGAGGCTGGCATCACGAGTCCTCATGAAACATGGGAACAACTTCCTCATTGCGCTTCGAATAACCTGTCTCCGAATATTAGAGGCAACACATAACCAGTCCTGTCTGCACGTCAATCAAAGGGTTTATGTTCACCTGCTGGAGGAGAAGATGGGTACGTCTACTCAAGAAAACGTTGTCTATGTATGCCTGTCAAAGAAAGCACAATACGTTGACTTTCTATTGATATACTGTGAATTCTCGGCAGCCATTCCTCTGTCCTTGTACAGCCACTTAATAATAAAACAATCTGACAAACTGATTAAGTGGGATTATAACAAAGCTGCTGCAAAGTTACATTTGCACCATGTGTAGGCAGTGACGCACCATCACACGGAGCGCCGCAGCTGAGTAAACTGTACCTGTTTGACGAAGCCGTAATGAGGACAGAGCGCAGGTCGTTAACTCATATAAAGTGGTATTCAGCCCTTTCTCTATTCATGTGTAAGACAGAGAAGGCCAAAACAACAATGGCTACCCTCCTTCAACCTGACTCCAGTCTAAACACAGTGCTTTCTCTTCTGTTATATAATTGCTGCTTTTTTTTAAAACACTGAAAAAGGGGATTTTACAAGTGGCAGACTGAAAACCGGGGGAGGAAGCTCACTTGCTTGCAATTGCATCAGTTTGAGAGCAAATCCCTGCTTACATTATGCACGTCGTCTAACACCACATTCCTGGCTCTCCACACAGCCAACTAAACTCTTAAAGTAAAAAAATATATATAAAAGCTTAACAAAGCACGTTAAAAGTGCTGAAATACAAGTTTTTATCCAACATTTGTATTTAGTTTGCTTTGAAAACAAGAAAAACATAGCAGGGCATTCGTCACTTTTTAAATGTCAGCCTGTGAGCTTTGTTTACATTCTTATTGTGTATAAAAGTTGCAGCCAAAGAGGCTTAACTTTCAGAACAGTGATATAAACCCCATGCAGCCTGTGTTAAGAGGGATATGCGGGTGTACTAAGAGCAGGACAAAACATTTATGTAAGATAATATGCATCGCACTTATCCTTTGTGATCACCTGGAACTGAAGGCTACACAGGTACTCAGACCAACATGGCATGTTCTACTTTGTGTCGCCTGATCAAGTGCAAAATCCACAGTGGCTTTACTGTTTATTTTTCACACTCAAGTCGCAGGCTGTGAAATACAATGTTTAACTGAAACCAAAGTAGCACAAAGAAACGTCCTGAGGCTGTAAATCCGAGCCTTCCCAAACCTGAAATCCTATTTAACTTTCCACATCTGGGTTAGGGTCTGAAAAACGTACACTTGAGAAATGCTTTCAACTGAAGGACTTGTCTCCATCTTACCTACTTCCTAATGTCCATACCTTGGCTTATTTTCCACAGCCCTCTGACTTGTGGAAGCAAAAATAAATTGCTCATTCATGCACCACAGAGAGAATTCCTTCGCTCTCACCTAAACATAAACACACCTTTTCAGCGGGTAGCCAATCATTTTTTCGTCCCCCCCTTATCCCTCCGATCTTAAAATAAAAGTCGGATATCAGTTTTTCTCCGAAAAAAAAATGACACGGCCACATCAGCCTCTCACCAAAGGAATGTCATCTGACGTCATCTATTTAGGATCGGATTTCTCCCTCTCCTCTTTCTCTCTTCCCTGAAAAAGTAACCGTGTATGTGTGTGTGTGTGTGTGTGTGTGTGTGTGTGGTGTGTGTGTGTGTGTGTGTGTGTGTGTGTGTGGTGTGTGTGTGTGTGTGTGTGTGTGTGTGTGCGCGTGTGTGCGTGCGTGTGTGTGTTTTCCCCCTCGCCTATATTTCCCCCCCCCCCCCCTTCACCGCTCATATGGCAGCATGACAATTAACTCTTGTTATTACGACATATAACCACAAAAAAAAAAAAAGTGTCTCGAGTCATCTTTGGCATCTTACATTTTCCGACCTATTGCTGCCTGCCACATCTCCGGTCTCCTCTTCGCTGATGGGCTGAAGGACCTCTAATAGGCAGGCCACTGTCCTCTCATGGAGGTATACAGGGGAGGCAGGAAATCGATCGTTTCGAGCAGGAGACCAATGTTTGATTTCCACGTCTGCATTAGAGAGGAGGCTGAGAGAGAAAGTTGTCTTCCCTGCTCAAACAGACAGACACGTAGTCGTTTCTGAGAGGGGGAGAGAGAGGGAGAGCGAGAGGGAGAGACTGACTGGAAGGAATGCTAGGATATGCTGGAGTTTGGATTTTTTCCCTCTCCAAAGCCTTTTTTTCTGCATTCTGCATTTGCACACAAACTCTATGGAAAGTCACTAAAACATAGCCCCCTTTAAAATTCCCCTACAGCTATCCGATGCCTAATAAGCCCCTATAGTGTCAATTCAATGATTTCGCAACCCCCTCTCTGTCAAATTGTACTGCCTCAGCATCTTCCATTCCAACTTATTTTCCAGCTATAAAAGTGTTCATTTCCTGATTTTCAGCAGCCTCAACACAACAGACAATTTCCACAATGCAAGTCCCAGATGAATAAGTGCATTTTGTTGCAGGAATAGGCAAAAGAGGGAAGCTTTTCTCCTGTTGCGCACTACTCCATCTGAAGTCCTCGGAGACAAAAACACATTCTTTGGTGAAAGCAGAGACATCGGGACCACAAAGAGCAGACAACAAACGCACACATTCACTCGACTAGTGTGAAGAACTAACACGATCATTCCCACCGAAAAGCTATTAAGTTGTTGTTACCAAATAAACGGGAAAATGTGCCCAAAAGTTTCGATTCACCCCCGTCACCAGCAGCGAATCAGTTTTCCTTTTTCCTTTGCGCTGGCCAAGTGGCCCAGACTGCCGGCGTCAGCGCTCAGCTCTCCAAACTCCACACACACTCACACACACGCACTTCTAAAACTTTTTCAACAACGATTTCATCGACCTCTATTACCGTTTTTTGCGGGGTGGTGTCGTGCCGTTAAAGAAGTGTAAAGAGAACTCACCTCGCTGCAATAAAGTAATCTTCAAACAGACGGGGCTGCGTGTTTTTTTATTCCCAGGGTCGGGTCTTGCCTGTCTGCTGGCGCGGCGCAACGGGTACTGGGAGACTCCGCCATGTCAATCAAAACGCGACGCACATGTAGTTCAGAGCCCGCCTCCTTTTACCGTAATACACTGCGCATTGAGAAAAAAGCCCAACAGAGAGCAGAGCTGCTTCACTACCTATGTGGCACAAGAAATACACACGCTCGTCTTTTCCAGTTAAGTGGGTATTCTACAAGCAATAAAAACAAGGATATTTTTTGTTATTTCGAAATTGTTCTGTGTGTTTCTGATGCAGTTTGACTGGTAGGCTATCAACAATGTATCAATATTCAAATGTAAATCACTGTTTTTGTGGCGGTTTTCTATTCTCCGTGCCATAAGAATCTTTGTTTTTACATTAATCATGTGGTGCCACTGATTAGGTAGAGGTATACAACATCAGTTTTGACAACCCACCATTTATTTTATCTTCAAGGCTGAACATGTAAGTAGGTTGTGGTGTCCTAAAGAATTTCTGCTATGTCAGCCCCAAAAGGTGGCTGAACTCTTCTGCAAATAAAACCAAGCTGATTCCAGTTTAGTCTGGTTTACGTTTATCTTTCATAATGACCCAGAATATCTTTGTACAATAAACCTGCAACAGAAAACAAATGAACTGCTCGCCCCGTGTCACCTTGCTCACTTTAATTTAATGACAACAACAAAATAAATCTCTGTCCAAGTGCTTCCAAAACAACTTAAACCACAGGCCAAAGTCCCTCTGGTGGCTGCACTGCAACCTGACATCCCAGCTGACAGGTCCAAGGGTTACAGGTCCGACTGACACGAGACATCATGACCTGATCTATACCAAAAAGTTAAAATATGTTAAATTTGTGCTAATTTTATTGCACATGGAAAGGGCAAAAAGAAGTGTGTACCAGAAATAAATATATAGAGTAAAATGGCATGGAAGGATGTTATAAAGCCATTGTGACTACAGTTTAGTGCAGTTTATATGGGAATAAAGTAATATAATATATATGTCTCTTAACCCATTTAACTCGTTTTTCTTAATTGTACTTAAGTCACAATGAATTTCGCTGTGTTAAAAAAAGGACCAGAAGGCTATATGCAAGCTATAAGATAATTATTCTGCTTTATTTAACTGTTTAACTGAATGCAGTACAGCACGCATACATATTATACATAGAGTGTTTTTACTGTTTCTATGGCGACGGTTTATCTCGGCGTGTTGGTGCCTGAATTAAGACATTAACGTCTACAAGTTCAAGTCAGGATCAACGGCGTAAACCTGCCAATTGCTTTTGTGCAAAATGCATGGTTTGAATTACAAAACCACATAATGCCACTTGATGAAAGGACCATCCCTAAATAAGATATCATGCATTTCAAAACTGGGTGGGATCGAAAATACAGAACAGATGCTATATAATTTAGAATATTCAACATCAAGTATGTTTCACGTAAGAAACAAAGTGAGTACACCATTTTGACTGATGACTATGGAAAGGTCAATTCAGTTCAGCAGACGATCATGCACCACTCGATAGCAGCCTCATTAAACTGAATTTCTCCAATTTGTTTCCCAGACTGATCAATGTTAGTAATTCTTCAGTTGAGAAGAATTGCTTCATAATTTAACATTAAGACAACAACAAGCTACACAAAGAACAAGCTGTTGAATCAACAGATGGGTCTTCTTCTGTTATGTACTTTTCTCCAAGGATAATCAGCCTCTTTCCTCCTGTATTTTAAAACAAGCAGACACAGCCAAATAAACTCATTGCCCCTTGGTTCGAGATGTATTACACACACACACACACACACACACACACACACACACACACACACACACACACACACACACACACACACACACACACACACACACACACACACACACACACACACACACACACACACCGACACACACATTCCAGCAACTGCACTAAGAAAACGTATTTTTTAAGCCAGACAAAAAAAGGGCCCTGGATCAGGACATTGTGCCTGTAAGGAATTCAGTTCTATTCAATAAACACTAATCATCCTCAGGGGGCAATTGATGTGGCAGGCAGAAAAATCCTTCTCACACACACCAGCCCAGGTTATAAACAGTGTGCACAGACAGACAGACGGACAGACGGACGGACGGACGGACAGACGGACGGACGGACGGACAGACAGACAGACAGAAAGACAGACGGACGGACGGACGGACGGACAGACAGAAAGACAGAAAGACGGACGGACGGACGGACAGACAGAAAGACAGAAAGACGGACGGACGGACGGACAGACGGACGGAACGGACGGACGGACGGACGGACGGACAGACAGACAGACAGAAAGACAGAAAGACAGACGGACGGACAGACAGACGGACAGAAAGACAGAAAGACGGACGGACGGACGGACGGACGGACGGACGGACGGACAGACAGAAAGACAGACGGACGGACGGACGGACAGACGGACAGACGGACAGACGGACGGACGGACGGACGGACGGACAGACAGACAGACAGAAAGACAGAAAGACGGACGGACGGACGGACGGACAGACGGACAGACGGACGGACGGACGGACGGACAGACGGACAGACGGACGGACGGACGGACGGACGGACAGACGGACAGACGGACAGACGGGCAGACGGGCAGACGGACAGACAGACGGACAGACGGACAGACGGACAGACAGACAGACAGACAGACAGACAGACAGACGGGCAGACAGACAGACAGACAGACAGACGGGCAGACAGACAGACAGACAGACAGACAGACAGACAGACAGACAGACAGACAGACAGACAGACGGGCAGACAGACAGACAGACAGACGGGCAGACAGACAGACAGACAGACAGACGGGCAGACAGACAGACAGACAGACAGACGGACAGACGGACAGACAGACAGACAGACAGACAGACAGACAGACGGACAGACGGGCAGACAGACAGACAGACAGACGGTGGAGCCCCCTAACCGCAGAAACAGTGGATGATAAACCAGCCATGGGTTGATTCCAAATGCCATAAATGTGGATACTGGGATCACATTTTTGTAGAAATATTTCAAATCTATCAAAATGAATTGAAAACGTTATCAATCAACATACAGTCCATCAATTCATCCAACAATATGAAAAGGCAATTTAACTTAACAAACCAAATATATAATCTTAAACAATGTTTAACACATTTACAAATAATCTAAATCTAGGTACCTGATCACACTGATGAAAATGAGAATTTACAAATTGATGTGATTTGAGCTAAATCTGTACCAGCTGATTAATATTCACTGTAGATCTATATAAAAACATATTTATTAAATGTAACATGTCTTGCCTCACTCAGTGTGCTTTTACCGAGGCGATGGCAACTGGTTGAAAATGAGAAGAAGCATTGACAATATGACATGAGTTCCTAAATATAATAGAACAATCCTATAAAGAATAAAAACATGTATCTTCCAATATCTACTGCCATAAAACTTGTTTGCTTGAATTCCCGCTACTTAAAACCACAGAATATTTGCTCTGTTCTCCGCACCCCCACTAAAAAGCCCAAGATGTGCTTTACATTGAACAGCATGTATGGTGTCATGTACCCAACAGAGGACAATGTGGGGTCCCAGAAGGATGGTTGGATTAAACATTCAAATAATATTTATATTATTGTATCCAATACACTAATGAGGTAAATCCATTTCCCTTGTTGATCTCCTCTACTAAATCCATATTAAATCCATGTTATTCCCAAGGATAAAGAGAAGCAGATGAAACTCAGGGCTTAGAAACGTTGAAGTGAGAAGTGAATTGTTGCGCAACGAGGGCTGTAACTCAATATCAGCGAAGCGTTCCCAGGATTTTGTTATGTGGAAACATTTGGGAGTTGTGTTGATTGGAATAAACGCGTAAACAAAGCCTCCCTGAGCGACCTATTGGACCTTTGCAGACAGACCGTCACATCAGATCAGATCGATGGAGGAGATTGGACGAGGAAAGATATTTCCCCATGTCAGGGCCAGCTCTCCAAAACCTCCAGATGTTTACCACCAACCCAGCTGCTTTCTCTCTCCCTCCTTCTTTCCCTCCATCTCTCCATCTCTCAGATTTGCCTCTCTCTGAGGCTCTTTAAAGCAAGCCCTCCCTGTAATCATGCACACTCAGCTCACCAGAGGTCTTTGAAGTGAGTGGAATGTGTGCAGCCATATGATAGTGCGTACTGTATATTCATACAGCGAAGAGAAAGCCAAGTCGAGGAAGCGAGTATAGAAATTGTTGGATTGCGGCCAATCCTTCTATGTGGTTCTCTAAATGCTAATTACGCCTCTGCTCCTGCCCTTACATGCATAATGTGTGTGTGTGTGTGTGTGTGTGTGTGTGTGTGTGTGTGTGTGTGTGTGTGTGTGTGTGTGTGTGTGTGTGTGTGTGTGTGTGTGTGTGTGTGTGTGTGTGTGTGTGTGTGTGTGTGTGTGTGTTGTGTCTACATGTGTGTGCATATGTTAGATAAAACGCTAGACTGAGACACCAGGTGACAGCTGATAATGGGCCTCCGGCAGCAGAAAAGGCTACGAAGGAACATGATGGTGTGTGTGTGTGTGGTTGTGTGTGCATGTGTGTGCGTGTGTGTGTGCATGTGTGTGCGTGTAAGGTACTTCCTCCCATAGATGTAAGGATGGAATTTGGCTCATTGTGAGTTCAAAGGAGTCAATCCCGAAGTTCTCTCCAGACCAACAGGAGCAGACATGCCGCCCTCTCTCTCTTTGGGCCTCTCTCTACCCATCAACCCTTCGTTCTCAGAGTTCTGCAATGCAGCTGTCTGGACCGTCAGACATCAAACTCGCAACATCTATATCTATAGTGAGTGTGGTTACATGTGCACGTCCTGAATAGTGCACGTCATTGAAATATGTGTGTGTGCAGAAAAAAATGTGACGTGATTTAAATGAGATTTTTATCACTGAACTCTGATCAGCTGATAAGTCATATAATCATAACTCATATGACTCATATCATGTATTCACCTTTAAATTATGAATATATTAAATGATCAGGAACAGCAAATCATTTTCATGTGATAAACTGAAACAAACTATAATGTTAGGATGAACATGGAGATGTTTCTTTATTTCTGCGTGGAATTCTTTTATTTGCCTTTCAGCATTTTTCGGTTCAGGTCTCACCTTAATATTTTATGTTAAATGTTTTTAAAAAATAGCTCTTGCTCGTTACATTTGGGAAATCTTATTCTTAATCAAGCCACATGTGTATTGCCCCATGTGTAATCATTTTGCCATCTGTAGCATTTAAAAAAATACACTGTGGCTGGCAACATGTAAGACATAATAACCATCTCCAGTATAGCGGTGATAGCATCTCTACAAGCCTGCAATAATGCTGTTAGCTTGATGTAACGTTGACCATACTTATACATCTTAGTGAAGGCTAAATACAAAGGACCGCCGAGGCCAGTAATTGTATACATTACATACAAAGCTAAGTATTTGATTGTTGATTAGAATTAATATTATATTATATTAATATTAATATCATATTCATAATGTCTTTGAAGGTAGATTTAAAGGGGACCTAACATGCAAAATGCACTTTTGCACATCTTGTATACATGAATATGTGTCCCCGGTGTGTCAGGGAACTCACCAAGTGTCAGGAAACACAACCCTCTCTCTTTCCCTCCCCAAATCTCTAAAAACGCGGCTGCAGCGGATCTGATTATTATTTGAATTGTTCTGACGTCAGAAAAGGGGTGCTCCGCCTATAAGGGCAACTATCCACCTATCAAGGGAATGAGAGACCGCTCGAAAGCGCTGGAGACGCTGTAGTACATATGCCAGGCCTGTAGGTGGCGCTGTAGTCTGCCACACAAGCAGAATCAGCCCTTGCAAAAACAGGGCTGGAAAAGAGCAAATAGAGCGAAGTGAGGCTAAAATGCAGGATCTGTTTGGTATTTTGAAAAGAAAACTTCACAGACATGTTTTATATAGGTATGGCTCTACAATATATGTTTCAAATATAGCATGATAGGTCCGCTTTAAGTGTCGTAGTTCAATAGTAAAGTGAGCCGACATTTGAACCAAAATGTCAACCTCCTGGTAAGTTGGATTCATCCTATCATATGAGGTATGCCAGTTGAGATTTGTAGTATGTCTCGAACAACAGGGACACCCAATCCAAACTCCTCCTGTTTCCAAGCTCATCTCTCCGTCTTTCTTTGAGAAGATGAAGATGAGCATAAGATTGGTTCCAGTTGCTTCCTCTCTTTCCAGGTCTTTCCCAAGGAGCTTTATCCCAAGCTCATGTTTCTGGTATCAATGGTGTGTGTGGAACAGGCACGTCTCTCGCCTGATTCAAGACCCTCCAGTGCCCAGACACATCTCTCTGCCGTCGCCTTGCTCTCATTAATAAGATGAATTGGTTCCAGTCGTGTCCTCGCTCTTTTGGGGGATTTTCCACTTGGCTTTATCTAAAGCTTCATGTTCAGGGCAAATATGTGTTAGTTCCAGCTCTGCTAAACATGTCATGTGTTTTGACTTACAGAAGAACTTCCTGTTATGACATCACAGGGGGTGACATCACACGGCCAGGGGGGGGGGTGGGTTTTGGCAATCATGACGGAGGAATGTCCATGACTCAAAGAGCTGGTCTGCTCTGGTTGGCTAATGGCTTTGGCCCTGACATTTGGGGGAAAAACAAGCCGAGTGCCATTTCAAACAATGCCCAGTCAACTCTGACCTTCAGTGGGAGGCAAATTGCTCATAAAGAAATCACAACATGTTGCCATGCCAACTATTACACCATTCCCTGAACAATTATTGTATTCAGAAGAACAATAAACCCCCAGCAGAAACTCATGCCGACCATCAACCTTGATTTGCAATGAGTGAAAACCTCAAGAAAAAAGTAAGACTAGTTTAATTAAAGAGGCCCTATTCTGCTTTTTGGGGTTTTAACTTTCCTGTAATGTGTTATATTTGTTTCTTTGCATCTGGCCTGTTGCTGGAGCCGTTGGTGCCAGGGAATTGCCCTAATCCGACTCTAAGGACACTTATTATTTAATTTGATTATCCCTGGCTGTCCATTATTATTGTTTATCCATTTGTGTTTACATTCATTCAGATTTGGTGTATTTTGTTGTTTTCCTTTGTTTAACCTTCTGTCAGAACCATAGCATGTCATCCTGTGCCGGACAGGTGCTGTGGGCCTGAGGCGGCAGACTCCCTGGTGGTGGCAGTGGTTTTCTTCACGTGTCCATTTTGAGTGGTGTGCAGTGTCACGGGTGATTTATTTTGGACCCCTTACTCCCC
Organism: Pseudochaenichthys georgianus; assembly: GCF_902827115.2. Classification (NCBI taxonomy): domain Eukaryota; kingdom Metazoa; phylum Chordata; class Actinopteri; order Perciformes; family Channichthyidae; genus Pseudochaenichthys; species Pseudochaenichthys georgianus. The sequence continues at coordinate 3,163,155 of NC_047524.1, read as the reverse complement.
TTTTTGTTAACTGCCCCCGTGGTAAGCCCAGCCCTGTCCGTTTCCCCAAAGTGGGTATTTTATTCAAATGTATTGTGTGTGGTGTTTTTAGATATTTTGTATGTTATAAATAAAACTGTATTCTGACACTTAAAACTGTCTCTGCTCGTGTTGTAAAACGGACCTGATTGTCCTTATCAGCATTAGACCTAGTTTTTATCATTTCCTGGGGGCGAAACTCCCCCAGGTGGCGTTGTCAGCAACCGACTTCTAACACCGAGCCGCACCACACCGCCACACATATAAATGGTCTTCAAAGGATAACATCCCTGTGTTCCCTCCACACACACTCCCCTCCTGCCTGAAACGCCTCGATTGGACTCCTTTGTTTACTTTCGTAACATAGTGACATCACTATATAAGACTCATGCTTCTATTGGCTCGCACTCCAACACTCTTAAAATCCTCTTTTCACTTCACCGTGTGCAAAATGATACTCCTTCCACCTACTTTCAGCTCGAGACTTCGTTCCAACTTCAAAACGGTCACAAGACGTTCAGCTATTAATCTTGTATTCCGATTTTTTATATCTTTTAGAGTTTTTGACATATCACAGTTTGAGTTTTGGTACATTTGCAGCCCGTTTTAGATTTTATAATGGTTGTTCATGGCTAGAGTGCGTGACAGCATCACTTAGAGCAGGGGGCTCCAACCTTTCTTCATCTGAGAGCTACTTTGAGAAAATTAAAATGGCCAAGAGCTACATGCATCACATCGTACATGATGTGCTAAAAGACATCTCTAAGCAGTTAACCAATCACAACAGAGCCGGCCAGCTAACCAATCAGAGCAGACTGGGCTCTGGTTTCAGACAGAGGGTGAAAAGAGGTGCTGCAGCACAGGCAGTGTGAGAAAAAGAGCTTTTTGAACATTAAAGCATGGAGACACGTCCCAGTAGAGACACACACTTCAAATATGAACTTAATTTCACTTTGAGAATAATAGTATAGTATGAGGATAAAGTTAAAGACTAAAAATGTCTTGATGTAGAGGCCTAGCCTTCAGCCATGTAGGAATGTAACGATACCAAAAACTCACGGTACGATAATATCACGATAAAAAGTCCACGGTACGATATTTATCGCGATATTGAAAAATAAAGAAAAAAAATGTGTTTTTCTTTATTAAATAATAAATCTGATTTCTACAGCATTTTAATAGGATAGTAGTATTTTAAAGTGTCAACAATATAATAATCAGACCCTGCAATAGAATAAATCAAGTTTCACTTTAGTAACTCAACTCTCACTCACTCACTCATCAAGGTTATCTTTTAGGAATATGAGCATGTCCACTTTTCCAGGTAGAAGCTGGGATGTTTGGGCGTTTGCAAAATCCCCTGCTGTGGAAACAACTCTCTCGCTTGGTACTGGTGTTGCTGGGACAGAGAGATATGCTTCGGCCATGGGTGACAGCAGACTGTGCATTGTCTCTCCACCACTTCAAAAACAATACAGTGTTTGCCAAGAAGGTGAGGCTTATTGACAGAGATATAAAGATACTGTTGGTACTTGTCAATGTCTCTAGGTGTGTACATGTAGCCCTGTAAATACGATGTCCTTTTGTGTTATCTGTTGTTTTATGTTCATGTTGTAACCTACTTGCTGCCCTGTTGGACAGGTCTCCCTTGAAAAAGAGATCGATGATCTCAATGGGACCATCTGGTTAAATAAAGGTTTAAAAAAAAAAAAAAAAAATTATTTAAAAAAATGTTTTTAAATCGCGGTAGATTTTGTCAGTCTCACGACGGTATTGAGACATTTATTTACTGACTTCAGGTATGCCAGTAGCAGTCCAAGACATAAGGGTTGAGTACCCTCGATGAAATGAGCTGGCATTAAATCATCCCTTGTACTTGAGGACAAAAAACAAACTCTAAAAACTTCACCAACCTTGAAGTGTTACCAGTATCAATTTAAACGTTTTTGAACGAGGATATCGTGTTCTAGTTTGAAGTTCTTGATATGGATGCCAAATAAATCATCCGTCAGGTAGAAGGTCAGAACGCCAGATCCTCAGCCCTTTTAAAGGCTGTAAAGCACACCCTGCTGAGCCTCAGTGCAGACAAACACACTTACTGTACTTGCTGTGTGTGTACACAAGGAGGGCTGGATGACTAACGTGTGTGTGAGACTTGTTTGTGTGTCTGAGGGGAGAGGAGGGGAGTGTACGTAGGCAACCGTAAAAAACCTTCACGGAGAGTTATTATTCTTGAAACATTTTTATTTAAACTTTTAAACTTCAAAAAAAGCAACAAATGACAGCGCTGGGCAAAGAAAAGGGAAAGAAGACAAAAAGGAAAAAAGAACAAAAGGAAAGAAAGAAAGAAAGAAAGAAAAAGAGAAAGAAAGAAAGCCATGCCAATACAATAATCATCAGTATTTGAATACGTCTCAGCCTACTCAAGTCTCCTCTGCACAGAGGAAGTACATCAAAATAAAAGTCTTCCGTCTGCATATCAAAGTAGAGATTTCATTTCAAAGTAAAAGTTTTGCATGGCTTTTCTCCCGGCTCGATGCTGCATCAGGACACAGTCGGAGTCCCAATGCCTTCAACAGTTCTTCTCAAACACTGTCTCCATCAGCTGGTCTCCCTAGAAGTGTGTGAGTGTGTGTGTCGCCACAGCGAGAAAAAGCATCAGTCCCAGAGGTCTCCACGTGAGATGTTTGTCATATGTTGTGATTGTCAGATCCCCTTTGTCTTCTGATGATATCCACCGTGCATCGAACACACAAACATACATCCATCATAATTTACCCCCCTTATCCCGAGCCACACAGTGGCACAGCAATACAAACCATCAAAATACAACAACAAACCGCAGCCGTTATATCTATAATGGCTTATCATTAGTTATTATTATAATAATATATTTAATACACAGTCAGGCACATTTACAATGGCAATAGAGCATAAAAGGGTCAACTTAAGGTCTTTAAGGCCTTACAGCATCCACTAGCGTTCCCCCTTTCTATAGCAACTAAAGTGTGTGTGTGTGTGTGTGTGTGTGTGTGTGTGTGTGTGTGTGTGTGTGTGTGTGTGTGTGTGTGTGTGTGTGTGTGTGTGTGTGTGTGTGTACAGTAAATGTCTGTGAAGGAGGTATATGGCAGTGAATTTGAAGCCAAAAGCTGTCCCTTTCCTAATTAAAGAGTTATACTAGCGTGCACACACACTCTGACCCTGGGAACCACATCCAATGGCAACAACTATGACGTGTTATCAGCCCGAAACTGAGAGCTACACATCACACGCTCCTAAAACACACCCCTGTATTATGATTTCTGAGAACACACACACACACACACACACACACACACACACACACACACACACACACACACACACACACACAGCTAGCTATTACAGTAAGGGCAGTGTTCACATGCAGCTGTCTCTGGGAGTGATGGAGATAAAGGGTAGTTTTATTCAAATTCAAAAGCTACATTTAACCAAGTATATCTATGTATGTGAACAGTTCTGATTTGATTGAATTGTAATGTATCCATGTCTGAGGTTTCTGCAAATAAAATAACAATTAAAAAATAATGCTGTTGCAAAAAGCCTAGAAAAATTACGTAGCTTAAATATAACTAAATTCCCCTCATTTGCACTGTAATAATGGTTGAGGTGAAATCGCAAAGATTCCTAACACTTTTTCAAATCAAACCAAAACTATCTGCAGGCCAGATAATACCTAAGGTGTGAGAATGGCCATTGTTTGGGGGACGTGTCACTTTAAAAGGCAGTGGTGTGTACAAAAAGTTTCATTATCAAACGTTTCATGACAAAGAGATGTTTAAGCGGAACAAATAAAAATGTTGGCATCGATTTCAGAAACAGATCAACGTAATAACCAGGTACTGTACATAATAAACAAGGAAGGGAGAAAAACACTGCTGAATAATTGCATGAGACTGACAGGAACAGCTCACATGGGAAACTCTACCAGAGAGCTTGATATGTTTGATATGTTCGTCAACACGCATCATTTTATGTGCATGTGTCTCACTGTGGCCTGACTGTGTGGTCAGACACTTTGTTTCTAGGGTTTAAAAATAATTGCAAAGGGAGTCCAGAGGCTGATAGTGCTGCACTAATAATAGAGCAGCTCAGGCTGTGCAGTACACTGAACTCCCTCTCTTGAAAAGCTGGCCAGCCATTATGCACCGAGTGACCGTGATGTCCTGCAGTGACACAGACTGGCCACAGAGAGGTGCTGTTACAATCAGCAATACTGTTACATGATTCCTCCCTGAAGGGACTGGAGGTTTAACAAGGAACGCAGTGACATGCTGTGTCAATATTGAGCCGATGACTGCTCTTTTTCAGTTCCTATCGCTATAATTGTCCATTTCTGTCTCCATATTCTCCACTGTTTGTGTAACTCTAGGTCTCTGTCCGTCTACCTTCAGATGATTGTCCTTTGGCAGGATTGTCTGTATAAAAATTCACATTTACATTATAAGTACACAGAGATTATTTGTCTTGATTACTTTAAGAGCTTATAGTACATTTCTCCCCACCATCTTTCGCTTTGTTCTCTCGGACGGATCAAAGAGCACCAGGCAGTGAAACAGTTCTCTGTATGAATACAGAAGTGATATTGCACCAGACACAGAACAGTACTGGTTTACGGTCACACACAAACACACGAAAAACGATGAGTCCGCTCTGAGGAGGCTCCAGAGTCATCGAGAGACAGATGTTTCTCTCTGTCTTTACGTCCATGCTTCTTTTGGTGCTCCATTCTGAAGGGACCTTCAATCCATTGTTTTCCAGGAAAAATACCCAAGAATCCAGGGAAGAGTTTTATGCTGACAGGTCTGAAATGACCAGCTTCTCCATTTTATTCCCAATCTCTCCTGAGACTTGAAGCTCCTCGGACTCATAGTCATCATCAAAAGACCTGAAAACACAACACACAGCAACACTGGTTAATTTGAATTATAGTTTAACTGTCCTGACGAACAAACTCGTCTTCAGATACCAGAATATCAAAATATTGTATTGTGTATTTCAATACTTGGAGATGCACATAGGCATGTATAATAATAATACATTACATTTATAAAGTGCTTTTCCTGGTGCTCAAAGTGCTTACAAGCAAGTAAAACAAAATAACAACAAAAGTAAAAAGTGCTAAGCTAGGTGGAATAAGGGCGAGGGGTTTGTGGATTAGGAGTTGAAGGCAAGATAGAAAAAGTGCGTTTTATGTGTGTGTGTGTGTGTGTGTGTGTGTGTGTGTGTGTGTGTGTGTGTGTGTGTGTGTTGTGTGTGTGTGTGGTGTGTTGTGTGTGTGTGGTGTGTGTGTGTGTGTGTGTGTGTGTGTGTGGCCTAGGATTACTATCCTTGTGGGGACCTAAATCTGTTTACACAGTCACCTGTGGGGACTGGCTTCCCTTATGGAGACAAAATGGAGATCCCCCATGAGGGGAATCATTAAGTTTAGGGTGAAGACTTGGTTAGGGTAAGGGTTAGAGTTAGACATGTGTTGGTTATGGTTAAGGTTAGGATACGTCTCCAGGAAATGCATGTAAAGGCACAAACACACCAGGCCAATTATCGGCGTCGGTGGGCGTCAGGCCGACGATGAGCGTCGACACGCCCTACTCAAATTGGTCGGGTCTTTTCAGCCGGGCCGACGCCTTTTCGGCCGAAAACTGGCAGTCGGCCAAAGGCAGTCGGCAAAATAAATCACTCTGATTGGCTGTTCAGCTAGCGAATCAGTGCATGAGAAGCGAAACGGAAATGAGGGACCTAAACAAACTATTAAGAAGGCAAATCTGAGATTTCATTCAACTCCAGCTCTCGACACAGGCTCGGGAAAGCCCCGTGAGCTTCTCGCTGTAGAGAAAATGGAACACACACACTCTTTGTTTAAATCACGCAGTCTTTGTTTAAGTCACGCAGTCTGTGTTCCGGTTGCCTCTTTTGAATGACGAATACACACTATCGCCGCCTGCTGGTAAGGAGAGTTATTGCCACTCACGCATGCGCAGTTCGTACGTGCTTCTTTGACGTGGGCTGAAGTCTTTGCGGTGTGTTCCAGTGCGACACATGGCCAAGACGCAGAGACGACGCAACAGTCGGAGTCCGTCTGTGTCAGTTCTTTGTTGTCAGATTGGTGTGTCCGGGCCTTAAGTCAATGTAATGTCCCCTGAAGTAATGTATATATATATGGTGTGTGTGCAGGGGTGGACTGGCCATCTGGCATACCGGGCATTTTCCCGGTGGGCCGACGTGCCTTTTGGGCCGACACGTCATTTCTTTTTTTTTTCTGAAGTCCCGGCCCATAAGACGGGTATATTGGCCCTCTGTTTAAATGTTTTTAGTAATTGACACTGGGCCGGCCCAATCAAATCTTTAATCACCTCCCCCTTTGGGCCGCTCGGTGTGCATCATTAAATCACGCCCCCAGGAGGTGAGCCGGCCGTTGAAGCCAAACTTCCTTTTTTTTCGAGAAAAAAAAAGTTCGAGTTAGAAATGGCGAAGGCGAAGGCCAAGCGAAAAGGGAGAGCAGAACAATTGCGGGCAAGAAAAAAGCAGGCCCTTCGTGCTGATGCTGCCGCTTGTGTCAAAATAACCGACATGTTTAGTACAGGTGCAGGTCCATCTTCTTCTAACCCGTGGCCGATATTGGTGGTGAGGAAGATGATGAGAGGGAGAGAGATCAGCGCGAGTGGGGAGAGCGAGGAGAACTGGCGGTAAGCAGAAGCTAAGAAAATTAGGAAAATATTATTATTAAGGTTATGATACTCTGTAATTCTGGAACCCATTAATATCCCTTTGATGAAGCACTAATAAGACAAATATTATAAGAGAAACATTCGTTAGCCTCCAAGCTAGTAAGCTGGCTTTTTTAGGTTTTCCCTGGCAAGTTAAAATATAGCTTAATGGGACTCTGATACGTTGTCTCATTGAAAGTTAACCAACATTCATGAACAATTACTGTCAGCTGGCAGCTTGTTTTGTTTAGTGTATTTACTTATTTGGTTATAAGGGCAACAGTGGTCTTTTGGGACCTGAAGAAAATGTTTATAGTCAGCTTGTTGTGGTAGTTTTGATTGACAATATATAGAATGAATAATATAGAAATAGATAAAAAATGGAGGCACACATGTAGTTTTGACCATTAACTGTGTGGTATTGTTATGTCAATGCCTATTTGTATGGACCTCTATCAGGGAATCCATTCATTCTGTATCATTGTGTTGAGCCAGGTAGCATCCCCAGAGGAGGAGAGTGAGGAGAGCAAAGAGCAGGAGGACATAGATTACTTTGCCCGCCCCGAGCCATCTATGTTACAGATGTTTTTAGAACAGCACCCACAACAACATACCAGAAATCCAGTTGTGCAGACGGTATTCACCTGTAAAGATGGCACCAGCAGAAAGTGGCGTCATATTGCAAGGGACGTCATATGTTGTTTTGTTTTGTATGTCTTTATAACTGGAATGTCAGATTGGAGGCACGCACACCAGCGTACAGAGGAGCACAAAAAGAGCATTACACATTCAACCTGTGCTGAAGCTTTTTTCTTACGGTGCTCTAAAGCAGACATCGAAAGCATGTTTGCTGGCAGTCAGATGTCTGCTCATAGGGAACAAGTCCGAAAGAGACGTCAGGTTTTGGAGTATGTGGTGGATGTGGTGAAAGTGCAGGCAGGTGGAGAATGAGGGAGCATATATGCTAGCTGACAACACCGTGGACCACGGTAACTTTTTGGAGCTCATCCTTTTATTAGGAAAGTATGATGTCTGGTTAAAAGAGCATCTGGATGATTGCGTAGAGAAGAGCAAGAAATTGCACCAATCCAGTGGAACAAAAGGTAGAGGGTCTCTCATCCCCCTACTCTCCAAAACTACTGTTAACTCCATCATAGAAACTGTTCGTAGTCTAATCAAAGAAAGTATCTCCAGTGATGTCCAGAAGGCCGGAATGTCTTCTGTTCAGCTGGACACAACACAAGACATAACTTCTCAGGATCAGTGTTCAGTAATCTTAAAATATGTCAATGAGACTGTGCAAGAGAGGCTTGTGGCTTTAGTGAAGTGCCATGCATCCACCGGACAATACTTCAAGCATCTGAAAGTGGACAAGGGCATGTGTGTATAGGTAATGCAACGGATGGAGCATCCAATATGAAAGGCCGGTACAAAGGATTTTCTGCACTGATGACCTCCCAGTCACCCACTCATGTCCATGTGTGGTGCTATGCTCATGTTCTTAATCTTGTCCTGGCTGAAACTACCCAAAATGTCATCGAATGTGGAACACTTTTCAACCTAATCAATGACATAGCAGTGTTTATCAGGGAGTCATATCAGAGCGTCAATCTGTGGGAGAAACAAGCCCAAGAAAAGATGCCGTCGACTCATCCTGTAGACTCATCTGGTCCTATCTCTATCGTGTTGTCATAGAAAGGGGAGGCAGGGCACTATAGGGTCCCCCCCCCTTAAATTAACTAGAAGTCATCATTTAAGGGGTTATTTTTAAAACTTTTCTTCTGGGGGGTGGGCATACCCCCCCAGACATTATATTACATTGCATTTAGCTGAGGATTTTATCCAAAGCGACTTACAATAAGTGCGTTCCACCAGGAAGACACAACCTTGAAGAAAACAGAATCATAAAGTACATCAGGTTTCATAGAGCCAAACATTTCAAGTGCTACTCAACTGGCTTTAGATAAGCCAGTCCTTTAGTATATAAGTGCTTTGTTAACAATTCTATCGCTCGAAGTGGAGTCGAAAGAGATGAATTTTCAGTCTGGAAGATGTGTAAGCTTTCTGCTGTCCTGATTTCAATGGGGAGCTCATTCCACCATTTTGGAGCCAGGATAGCAAACCCACGTATTTTTGCTGATGGGAACTTGGTTTGGCCTACCTGCCTGTCAGCCTTCCATCTGTGCACAAACTTATCTTGTGCCCTCATTGGTCATGTGCGCGTTCGTGTGTGGTGGAGGAGTGGCTCTGTAAGGAAGTCTGAAGTTGGTGCATCATGGCATGTGGCTCATTAAAAAATAAGTACAGCTATTGTCTCCCTCTTGTATAACTGGTGCCCCACCTGCAGCAGGTAATGCAGGGTTGCCAACTCTCACGCATCTAGCGTATGACACACGCTTTCACTCTCAATCTCACGCTCTCACGCTGCCCAAACTATTCTCAAGCCAAAAACAAGATGAACCGGTGATCGTCTTTTGTTGGTTATTTACAATGTTGAGTTGACAGCTGCTCAAGTTGTTGATCCGCTCCCTCCCCGCCTCCACCACCATCAGACCCCCCTATTAGTGCTCGGTCACTGTTCGCTTTGTGAGAGGGTTTGAAGGTCTAATTTCTAATGATTGATAGTTACACATACTTGTTGTATGTATTAGTTTAGTTTGCCCCTGGTACGTAAAAAGGATAATAATAGCGTTTTTTTAAATTATACTGAGTTATTCTTCTTGTCAATAACCGCTACTATTTGTTTGTTTTATGGATTTGGGCCGGCTGGGTCTAAATGCCAGGGCCGATTTGCTGTCCCAGTCCAGCCCTGTGTGTGTGTGTGTGTGTGTGTGTGTGTGTGTGTGTGTGTGTGTGTGTGTGTGTGTGTGTGTGTGTGTGTGTGTGTGTGTGTGTGTGTGTGTGTTGTGTGTGTGTGTGTGTGTGGTGTGTGTGTGTGTGTGTGTGTGTGTGTGTGTGTGTGTGTGTGTGTGTGTGTGTGTGTGTGTGTGTGTGTGTGTGTGTGTCTCGTACCCTTCGTGAAGCTGCTCGTTTGCATTCTCCTCTGCCACCAGGATCTCATACTCTTCGGAGGCATATTTATCCCAATCCGATGGCTCTGGACCTTCACTATCAATGTCCTGAAACAACACGTACACAGCAACGATCAGTCTTTTACAGGAAAGAAAGGAGTTCATCGTTTAGTTTACAAGATATGATAAGACAAGAAAAAGCACAAACAGAGTAGTTACTTCATAGCAATACAAAATGAAACCTGGGAATGTGGATGTATCAAACCCCTGTAGCCGTTTGTCTAGTAGTGATATTAATGGAGCTATAATGGGAGTAAATCAGTCAAAGTAGTCTATTATATTAAATAAAAGTACCGTACTTTTCGGACTATAAGCCGCAACTTTTCCCCCCATTTTGTTTGTACAGCTAACGGCCACTATAGGGAACCTCCTAGATCTATGGATTTTACAGGTAAAATTAACCACCTTTAACTCTATGGGCTCTATGACCGGTCTGCGCCCGCCACCTTTAAGCGGCGGGCTCCAGCAGGAAAAGCTGGAGGCCGGAAAAGAGTGAGACAGGTAGCGCGCCAAAGTAAAAGTGGAACCGAGAGACAGAACGAGAGCAAGACAGACGGACAATTTAGCTGCTGCGGTTTATATGCAGGTGCGCTTGATAGTCCGAAAAGTACGATATACAAAATTATAAAAAAACGATTTTCTCTTTTACAGAAAGGAAATCAAAATCCTGTATTCCCCTTCAAATTGATAGCTCCTGCAATGTGGCTGTATACGACACATACAGATGTGAATGCTCACCTTTTGCACAGCAAATGGGTCTCTTTGTTCGTGGTCCAGGTATTTCTCCAGGTTGAAGAAGGTGTCGAAGAATATGTGGGCCATCCGACAGCGCTTCAAGTCACCAAGGGTTATCTTACCTGGAGAAAGCAACAGATGTACAGTAGGTGTGAAGTTTGGAAAGCAAGGGTGAGAAGCAAGATGCCACTTTCTTAAAAAGAGCGAGTGTTGACGCTAACCTGAACTCTCAGGTTTGACCAGGTCCAGCATCTGGCACAGCAAATCCTGGAAGGGCAGCGGTTCGATGCCCATCCTCTCCATCCTCTCACACTGTTCCTCGTAGAAATACTCCAACTCAAACATGGACAGAACACCATCACCATCCACATCCATGCAGCGGTACCAGTACTCTATACTGGAGGGAGAAACAACAAACGTGAATTACACGCCACAGTCACAGACAAAACTAAACAGGTGGAAAAGTGCTGGGATTCTAAATGTCTAGACACACGCGGGGAGAAGAAATGCTCTGACAGATGCTGGATCACGCAGGACCGAACGATTGTAAATCACCTGGTGGGATTTTTCTTGTCTTCTTCCGACATGAGGAACCAGACGAACTCGGCGTAGCTCATCCTGCCTTCCCTCTGCACAGCGTTACCCCTGGAAACAACAGAGACACATTCAATACTGCCATCGTGGTGAAGTAATCAGTCCACTGTGTCTGTTCATGTCTGTGTTTCCACTTACCGAGTAACTGCCCCCGAAAACAATCTGTCAATGATTCTGTTTGAGGACGCTGTGACGGGAGAGAAGGATAAAAGTGAGCACATGTAACAAACATGGAAACTGTTGTCAAACATACTGTAGAGCAGTGCTTCTCAAAGTGTGGTCCGCGGACCACTGGTGGTCGGTGAGCGCCCCCTAGTGGTCCGTGAGTATATTGGTAACATTTCACATTTGAAATAAATAAATAAATGTAAGTATTCCGCACTCTCGCGGGAATATCTCCGCAATGGAGCGAGCTTAACTTTCACTTTCGATTACATGATATAGCCCAGATAAGCACCTTCATCACACATGTTGCCACTTGTTTGTACCATTTTCAGGCGATTTGTAAAAAACGATGTGTCTTTGGATATTTATGGAGTTAGGTGGTCCTCGAGTGTTTTTTTATTGGTTAAGTGGTCCTTGGTATGAAAAAGTTTGAGAAACACTGCTGTAGAGCAGGGGTGTCACACTAATTTTCATCTCGGGCCACATTCGCATTATGGTTGCACTTAAAAGGGCCGGTTGTAACTTTAAGACTATATCAAAATACATATATAAATATTTAATATATATAAAATAATGTGTTATATTACATTATTGCGTCTGCATTGGATTGTTATCGGATAGGGTAATAACTTCATGATTAACTCGGTCTGAAAGCAGAAGTCTAGGGCAAATAATTGCAAGTCTCTTCAGTGAGAACTTCACAAAATGATTTTTTTGAAAGAACAGCAAAATAAAAATAAAAACTGACATTTTGAAAAAAAAGTAACATTTTGAAAAAAAAGTCAAATTTGAGAAAAGGGAAAATTCTGAGAAAAAAGTCTAATTTGAGATGCATTGTGGGACATGTAGTTTATGGGCAACGTGCTTTTGTAAATCGCCATGTAACCGTATAACAAACATATTATATTCTTTGCAAGCTCTAGTGGGGCCACATGAAATGAAGTCGTGGGCCGGATTTGGCCCCCGGGCCTTGAGTTTGACACCCCTGCTGTAGAGCATACAGTTCAACCATTTGCTTAAATACTGAGTAAGTTCATTTAAATGTGGCTAAGTGGTAATTTTACGTAGTTAACGGTGTAATGCATTTCACATCGGAGAGCGTTGAGTCAAACAGCAATCGTTTTTACATTAGCTAGTCAGAGCTGAACAAGTGGAAGATACGCAAGGGAATATCCAAAGCAGTCTCTCTCTGATTATTTACTGGCCAAAATGTTTTTATATAGCCATAAAATAAATAACAAATATGCCTCTTTATAATCTATACATCCTATACATATCTATTCTGATTTTGAGGATTCTTTCTTGATATAGTTTAAACATTTGTATGGTCTGGATATGTTCCAGTCGGGACTCTGAGTGGTGCTTACTGTGTTCATTGTATCTGGCCAGGTCTTTGGGGTCGATGTAGAGGTCATGGTCAGTGTCCAGCTCCCAGAACTTGCAGTAGATAACGTAGAAGTGTTCGTAGGAGAAGTAGTCTGTGATCTGGTTGATGTCGTCCTCCTCCTCCAGCAGGGCCAAGGTCTGCAGGAAGTTACTCCTGCGCAGCTCCATCATGGTCATACGACCCGTCCACGACCGGTTCACCACGTAGAATATCCGCTGGATCACCTGGGATAGAGGATAAAGATATCAGTTTGATAGAATAGCACCAAAAGACACCAAATTAAACCATGTACCAAATATAGCATTATATATTAGGGGTAGTGGTGGTCTAAGGTTGTGAGTTCAAATCCCGCCTGGAACACCACTACTAGTGTGCCCTTGAGTAAGGCACTTAGCCCTCAGTTAGAGTCAGGGAGAATGTCCCCGTAAGTCGCTTTGGATAAAAGCGTCAGCTAAATGAAATGTAATGTAATATATAGTCATAGATATTTGCCTCGACTGTTTCCATGACTGCTTTTGTCCTAAACGGCAAGGCAAGTTTATTTATACAGCACCTTTCAAAACAAGGTAATTCAAAGTGCCTGAAAGACATTAAGAAATAGTGCTGCGGAAACACATTATAAAATGGCATTAAAAAGCAAAGATAATAAAAACGTTAGTTGAGCAGTAATGAAACACAAGATTAAAGCACATGAACACTTCATACATAATAAATAAGAATAGAAATCAAGAGGAAATAAAAACACACGCCAAAACAGTTTTACATTTTCAGTCAAATATAAAGCTTAAGATATTTGAGTAGCGGAGAGAGTGGAGAGACTGTGAAATGTGTTTTTCTTTTGGCTAATGGGGGTCTAAAAATGGGTCGAGAACGAAAGGTCTGACTCCGCCCCGGAGCTGTCAGGCTGGACAGACTCTATGAAAATAGCTCGAAACTCACAGGGGATCTTTTCAGGCCCCGTCATCCGGCTGTTTTAACCGTAGGCCTCATCTTTCCATGAGGAAGACCCACCCATTCAATCTACAACTGCTATTCTTGTCCTCATTCACAATACGAGTCAGACAGCCTTTAGCATACCATGGAAACGAGGGGGGCCGTGCTCTCTGTCCTGAAACACAACACTTCGGCTCAGTAAAGAGCGGATTAACACCCATTTCCTGGTACATGGACTGGCCCCCCAGGGCTACTAATGTGTCACCAGAGATGGCAAAAGCACACACATCCTTTACTCAAGTAGAAGTACAGATACTCGTGTTTAAAAATACTCTGGTAAAAGTAGAAGTACTGACTAAACTTCTTTACTCAAGTAAAAGTAAAGAAGTATTGGCTTTGAAATGTACTTCAGTAAAAAGTACCCATAACTACCAGCTGTTCTAAAGAGTACCTGACCTCCCTTTATATCAATAGAACAATAATGTCATTGTTAGCTAATGAATGTTTCCATGCTGAACAACGGCAACGTTTCCATTGGTCCCTCTTCTTTAGAGAAGACCAGGAAGTGATGGATACACGGATCGTGTTCAAATCAATGGCACGCAACGACTCTACATAATAATGATCACGCCACCAAACACACATTCAAACTAAAGGAACCAGCTGTTTGGGAAATGTAAGAATTAGAAAGTACAGGTATTTGTGTTCAACATGTAAGAAGTAAAAAGTCGTCAGAATAGTAAGTAGTCCCACCTCTGTGTGTCATACAGTAGCCAGTCAGCTGGCCTAAACTGAAGGAAGTGTCTTAATATGGGCATGTGGTGGGTCGGGGCCCCTTTTTGGGGGGGGGGGGGGGGGGCTTCAGTGTTTCCGTGACGATCCTCTGCATCTCTGTACTTATACTCAGCAAACCTTTCTCTTCTAAAGCACGTTTTTCTGCTGCACACACACACACACACACACACACACACACACACACACACACCACACACACCACACACACACACACACACACACACACACACACACACACACACACACACACACACACAACACACACACACACACACACACCACACACACACACACACACACACACACACACACACACACACACCCACACACACACACACACACACACACACACACGATAGGAGCACTACATTCTGAGATGTCACAGATATTTGATACTGATGGCTTTGATTCGATGCTTTGCACAGTGGTGGTTTTATCTTTTTTTTTAACGGTACAATACGTCATATTTTATATCTTGATGGAATGTTGAGTATGACACATCTGTAAAATAAGTGATTTATGAAGCAGCTAGTAACTTAAGCGGTCACACATGTTGAATGGATTCAAAAGGTATGTTTTAAAGGTTTAAAGGACAGAAGTAGAAGTATAATATAAATCACACATGTTGATTTTTATCCTTAAGTCATTGCTAGGTAAGCTGCCCTTATATATCTCCAGACTTCTGTCATTTTATACTTGCTTTTTTAATACTAGACGAGCAGCAAATGGGATGCTTTTAAATGTTCCTTTGATGCAGTCAGAGCTTGGTAAAGCTGCATTCTCCCACTATGCTCCCTTTTATGGAATACGCTGCAAGTAAAACTTTGTCTAGAGGCACTTCCTACTGTAAATGCTTTTAAAGGTATGCTACGATTAGCCCTTCATGAAACATGTAACTGTTTTACCTGATGCTATTGCTGATGTGATTATGCTTCTTGCCACTGCACAAATGGCCTTCTGTATTTATATTTGAATTGTATGTTTTTTTTGTTTAATGCCCTTGTTTTATGTTGAAACTTGTTGTGTGCCGTGTTGGTCAGGACTCCCTGGAAGAAGAGATCTTGTATCTCAATGGGACATTCCTGGATAAATAAAGGATAAATTAAAAATTAAAATTAAAATTAAAATAATTAAATGGAAATAATAAATTAGAAGTACATTAAAACTCTCAATTTTGTTGTTGAATTTGTAAATGTTCTAATGTAATTATATTCTTGGTCTGTACGTTAAACTTCTAGTAACTGTACACTTTTTATTTTTTTATTTTATTTATTTTGTAGCATTATTTTGTAATCTGCCATATGTCTAATGTTGGGGAATGTTCAGTTGTGTTTGTGTAATGTGAAAAATGTAAAAAATCAATAAATACATGTTTAAGAAAAAAAGAATAATACACGAATAATCAAAATAAAGATGTTGCTCGATAATACCCAACACAGCGGACTGATACAATGTTGATGTTAGTAGTCCTATTGTCAGATACACGAAAGTAATCAAATGAAACTAAAGTGTATCCGATGTTTTCATGCCATTTACCGTTGTTATGTAGCGGAATGGAATTCAGTGCGCATCTTTCAGAAAGGTGAGCCCAGGATGCGTGTCCACTATGTCCTGATGAGACAAACAGGAAACAAAACTTCATTTATACGACTTCAAGGTCAAGGTTCTTTATTGTCAAACTAACATAGCTAACAGAGTAATTATGTCGTTGAAAATCTTAGGTCACAGGCCTCTCCAACAATGCAACACAATAATACAGATAAGCAGACAATATTAAAATATACTATATTAAAGGTGGGGTAGGTCATTTTGGAGAAACCAGCTCGAGATCGCTAGAATTTGAAAATACACAGCCGGAACAAATCTGCCACTTCCTCACAGAGCCCCTCCTCCAACACACACGAACGCGCACCTGACCAATGAGGGCACGAGATAAGTTTGTGCCCAGATGGAAGGCTGACAGCAGGTAGGCCATCCATGTACTTTAGCCGGGCCGGCTCAGATGATTGGTCGTGCTTTTCACAGCGCTACGGCTTCCACAGATGACATGGATTTTTTGTCAAAGTACTTAAGATTTTCATTGCTATCGGGATGTTAAGAGCATTCCATGGAATATAACAAAAAGTGTATCTCGAGCCGGTTTCTCAAACTTACCTACCCCACCTTTACCACCTTTAAAAGTAACACAAAAAGAAAAATGGTTTTAAAAAAAGTGAGAAAAAAAAAAGTGGAATAGTGCAATACGAGTCTATATACAAGTTATTGGAATGATATATTAGATAAATAAGTAGCAGATGAATGTTATGGACGTTGTTACAACAGTTCAGGTGTTTAACAGTCTTGGTGGTAAATACAGAAGACGGCACGGAGAGAGTGTAATGTCTGTCTTGCATGTAAAATTCTTAGGTTTACTTTACATGTCTTGTATTTAGTATATCCATATATGTTTATCTTTGTCGTTTTATTTAAGTATGTAGTTTATTTCCTTTTTATATATCCTTATAAGATAATGCTCTTCAAATCTTAAAATACAATCCTTTGTCTTTTACTATATCATCCTCTTTATTTCTGCAAATGCATGAATATGGTTTTGTGGTTCTTTCATGTAAAGAGAGAAGAGCTTTGATACAACCTGACAGAGATGGCAAAAGTACACATCCTTTACTCAAGTAGAAGTACAGATACTCGTGTTTGAAAATACTCTAAATCTAATATAAAACAAAAAATATGGTCACCGTAATAAACATAACAGTTAAATAGCAATACAAATTAAATAAAGCAGTAATTTACATGGAAACAGAATTGTATTAAAACGAATGTGAATGTGAATATGTGCAGAAAGGAGTATGACAGTGTGCATTAATTGTAATGCATATAGTCTACGATGTGGGCAGAGGTAAAGTGTCAGTGGGGGGGGGCCGGGCCTGTTTAAGAGGGCCGGTAGCGGAGGGGAAGAAACTGTTCAGGTGGCGAGAGGTAGTAAGTACTGGCTAAACTTCTTTACTCAAGTAAAAGTATAGAAGTATGGCTTTGATATGTACTTCAGTAAAAGTACCCATAACTAGCAGCTGTTTTAAAGAGTACCTGACCTCCCTTATATTAAGAGAACAATAATGTCATTGTTAGCTAATGAATGTTTCCATGCTGAACAACGGCAACATGACAACGTTTCCATTGGTCCCTCTTCTTTAGAGAAGACCAGGAAGTGATGGATACACGGATCGTGTTCAAATCAATAGGCACGCAATGACTCTAAATAATAATGAGCACGCCACCAAACACACATTCAGACTAAAGGAACCAGCTGTTTGGAAAATGAGAGAAGTAGAAAGTACAGGTATTTGAGTTCAACATGTGAGAAGTAGAAAGTACAGGTATTTGAGTTCAACATGTGAGAAGTAGAAAGTACAGGTATTTGAGTTCAACATGTAAGAAGTAGAAAGTACAGGTATTTGGGTTCAACATGTAAGAAGTAGAAAGTACAGGTATTTGAGTTCAACATGTAAGAAGTAGAAAGTACAGGTATTTGAGTTCAACATGTAAGAAGTAGAAAGTACAGGTATTTGAGTTCAACATGTAAGAAGTAGAAAGTACAGGTATTTGAGTTCAACATGTAAGAAGTAGAAAGTACTGGTATTTGTGTTCAACATGTAAGAAGTAGAAAGTACAGGTATTTGAGTTCAACATGTAAGAAGTAGAAAGTACAGGTATTTGAGTTCAACATGTAAGAAGTAGAAAGTACAGGTATTTGAGTTCAACATGTAAGAAGTAGAAAGTACAGGTGTTTGTGTTCAACATGTAAGAAGTAGAAAGTACTGGTATTTGTGTTCAACATGTAAGAAGTAGAAAGTACAGGTATTTGAGTTCAACATGTAAGAAGTAGAAAGTACAGGTATTTGTGTTCAACATGTAAGAAGCAGAAAGTACAGGTATCTGTGTTCAACATGTAAGAAGTAAAAGTAAAAAGTCGTGGAGTAAAGTACTGATACTAGAAAAATGTACTTAAGTACAGTAAGTATTTGTACTCCACTACTTCCCACCTCTGCAACCTGTAACTACGATTGATTGATTGATTGATTGATGTTGATTAAACTGTACCTGCATCAGAGGGATGAAGTCCTCCTGCTCCAGGTAGTTACAGCTGGGTTTGGCTAGCAGCGAGATAAACTTTGACGCATCGTCGTGGCAACTGTGCAACAACCTGCAGGAGAGGACAGTTTTGGACAGTTAAAATGGACTGATAAGACTTAGGATGTGGAGGACTTGATGAACTTGAGGTCTTTCTTACTTCCTCCAGGTTGCAACGAAGGAGTGAACAGAGACGAAGCCCGTCCTCTCACCGCCTGCTGTGTAGAACATGGGGCCCTTCCAGTAGAGTGGACACCCGCATGCCTGAACAGAAAGACAATACAACCATTAACTTACCTCGAAAAACAATCGCATGTTCAAACCACAGAGTTTGTTTTTTTAAGTTGGTGATAAGACTGCTTAGGAAAGAGTGCATTAAAAAAGCAGTGCTGCATCAACCAGACAATGTGTGTGCAGCGATATCTCATATTTCATATTTCTGAAAAACCATCAAAACAGTGTTTTCTTTCCAGAAATATGTTGTTACATCACTGCATTAACCAGACAACGTGTGGGCAGTGATATCTGAACAATATGTCTCCATGGAATACATGTGCAAGATGTTAATCTTACATATGACTGCCAAGAAATATTGATGCTGTTCTTTTCATATTTCTGATGCTTCATACTTCAGAGCAGATTCATAAGGACGATAACATTTAGTCTTAATTATTTACCTACCTTTCTATCTATTTATTTATTTTATAGGTCATAATCTTTTTATTTGTATTTCTGTTGTACCTATATGTTCACTTTGTTTTATAGGGTTTTATATTTTATATTGTTGCATCGACTCAGTTGTCTTGTGTCTTATCTGTCAGAGAGAAAACATTATATTTTATATTATTTGTATTATCATACATTTTACCTCCTTGTGTCTATTAACCTGATAACATTTTATATTTTGTATGTACCTTTTAAAGTGTCATTTTGTAAAGCACTTTGAGCTGCATGTGTTGTATGAAAAGTGCTATATAAATAAAGCTTTATTGTTATTATTAAAACAGGAGTAAAGAGTGTTTCTGGGATTTTCTAGGATTATGAACATTGCAATGTCTGTTGTTGAACTGCTGACCTTTGCAATCTTGCCCATCTCATATATGTCCGCCTTCTCCTCCTCGAACTCAGTGTAGGCCGCCTCGATGGCAGCGATGGCGGCGTCGTGGCCGGGGGCCGGGCCCATGGCAGGGAGCCCCCGGGGGTAGTAGAACCTGGGAATGTTGATGGCAGGGGGCGGCGGGGGGGTGACGATCACCGGAGCCGGGGGGGGGCTGGGTGAGCGTGGGGGGGGGGGTCGGTGTGGTCGGGGCCAGGGCCGGAGCCGGTGGAGGTGTGCCTGGCTTCTTCTCCGGTTTGGCCTGGACCTGAAAAGAGAGAGAAGGGACATCAGGTTTGTACTGTTTTCACTGTTTTCACCGTTTTTCACTGTTTTTCACTGTTTTCACTGTTTTTCACTGTTTTCTACTGTTTTCTACTGTTTTCTATTGTTTTCACTGTTTTTCCCTGTTTTCACTGTTTTCACATTTTACATTCATATTCTATTTAATATTGAATAATCCATTCTTGCACAATAATATCCTGTATTATATTTGTTACTGGAAATGTATATTTCCACATGTATATTTTCCAGATGTATATATATTTTTTGTTTTATATTCCTTAACTTTTAACATTTGTAATGCTATTTTATTTCTATTTCTGAAATATTTTGGACTGTTTATTTCTTGTGTCTTAATTTCTCTTATGTACATTGCCTTGTCTTATCTATCTATCCATCCATCCATCTATCCCTCTATCTATCCATCTATCCATCCATCCATCTATCCATCCATCCATCCATCTATCTATCCATCTATCCATCCATCCATCCATCCATCCATCTATCTATCTATCTATCCATCTATCCATCTATCCATATATCTATCCATCCATCTATCCATCCATCCATCCATCTAACTATCCATCCATCCATCCATCTATCTATCTAACTATCCATCCATCCATCCATCCATCTATCTATCTATCTATCCATCTATCCATCCATCCATCTATCTATCTATCTATCCATCTATCCATCTATCCATATATCTATCCATCCATCTATCCATCCATCCATCTAACTATCTATCCATCCATCTATCTATCTATCCATCCATCTATCCATCCATCTATCCATCTATCCATCCATCTATCTATCTAACTATCTATCCATCCATCTATCCATCCATCTATCCATGTATCCATCTATCCATCCATCTATCTATCTATCTATCCATCTATCCATCCATCTATCTATCCATCTATCCATCCATCCATCTATCTAACTATCTATCTATCCATCCATCTATCCATCCATCTATCCATCTATCCATCCATCTATCCATCTATCCATCCATCCATCCATCTATCTATCCATCTATCCATCCATCTATCCATATATCCATCCATCCATGTATCCATCTATCCATCTATCCATCTATCCATATATCCATCTATCCATATATCCATCCATCTATCTATCTATCCATATATCCATCTATCGATCCATCTATCCATCCATCTATCCATCTATCTATCCATCTATCTATCTATCCATCTATCCATATATCCATCCATCTATCCATATATCCATCCATCTATCCATATATCCATCCATCTATCCATCTATCCATATATCCATCCATCTATCTATCTATCTATCTATCCATCCATCTATCCATCTATCCATATATCCATCCATCTATCCATCTATCCATCCATCCATCTATCCATCTATCCATCTATCCATCCATCCATCTATCCATCTATCCATCTATCTATCCAACTATCCATCTATCCATCCATCTATCCATCTATCCATCTATCCATCCATCTATCCATCTATCCATCTATCCATCTATCTATCCACCTATCCATCTATCCATCCATCTATCTATCTATCTATCCATCTATCCATCAATCCATCCATCTATCCATCCATCTATCTATCCATCTATCCATCAATCCATCCATCTATCCATCTATCCATCCATCTATCCATATATCCATCTATCCATCTATCCATCCAGCTATCAGGAGTGATAGCTGGAGTGGGAACTCTACAACTCATATCGGCAACCCCTTTAATCTGTAATCTGTAACAAGAAAGGAGTTGATTTGAATCTTTTTGTAATATAG
Source organism: Pseudochaenichthys georgianus (assembly GCF_902827115.2). Classification (NCBI taxonomy): domain Eukaryota; kingdom Metazoa; phylum Chordata; class Actinopteri; order Perciformes; family Channichthyidae; genus Pseudochaenichthys; species Pseudochaenichthys georgianus. The sequence continues at coordinate 3,141,406 of NC_047524.1, read as the reverse complement.
TCTGTGAACCAAATCTTAAAGGAAAGCCAGAAATAAACCAATGCACCATCTTCCATAGACCGCATGCTAATGACTGAAACACCTGCAGGTGAGGTACAGAGTGATTGATGGGACTTGTTGTTTCTGAGCTATACTTTGCACATTTCATTTAAAATATCGACTTTAGAGAGAAATCGCGGCCTGAATTTGACTTGATCCAAACATTTTTAGAAATCAAAATTCCTTTTAATGTACCACTATATTCAGTGTTCAACGTAACTTTACGAGGATCAAGGGATGTGGTGGGAAATCCCAGTGAGTCATAAATAGAGTACAAACAACGAGAGACTTGTTTTATAGCCAGCACTTTTTAAATTGATGTCATAAAATCTCCAGATGGCACGAGACTGTTGCAGTGAAAACCATGTTGGGTTTAACTTAATATATTCTACTCTGTAAATCTTAAGTGACTAAAAAGGTTAAATAAACGCTTGGACGTGGCCCTTTTAGCTTAAACACCAAATGAATTAGAAAGAGGAGGAGATGCCACTTGATTGGGAAGAACTATGTGTAAATCACTCCAAAATACCAAAACAAAATATGGTGACTGTCTTCAGAAGAAGAATTTGAACACCAAGATATTTAAAAAAAAAAATCTAAAAACAAGACAAATGTATCATATTTGCAAGGATAAAGAGATATCCAATTCAAGACTATTGCTGCGGTTCAAAGATGATAACATAAAAAAGGTAGAGCTTTTAAAATGGGAAATGGAAAGACCCGAAAGCAGTATTTAATAGCACTGTTTCAATCAGAACTATTCACTGAGGCCTGGTGTGTGACTTCCTGAGGGCCGCCATACTGTGTGTGTGTGTGTGTGTGTGTGTGTGTGTGTGTGTGTGTGTGTGTGTGTGTGTGTGTGTGTGTGTGTGTGTGTGTGTGTGTGTGTGTGTGTGTGTGTGTGTGTGTGTGTGTGTGTGTGTGTGTGTGTGTGTGTGTGTGTGTGTGTGTGTGTGTGTGTGTAGGACAGCTGTATCGGTCCTCCCCCCCCCCACCCGTCTGCAAAGAGTTCATTCTATCACTCTATTCCTGCACCATCTGCCCTATTAATATCCTGCTGGTATCTGCCTCAGAATAGTCCGTGGTCCCTGGCATGTCATTCTGTTTGTATCAAAGCAACAAGAATAATCTACTGTAAGCTTTTGAGTGTATCATATACAAACAAGTGTATGTGAAAGAGAGACACAAGGAAGAAAAGAGAGATATCAATTAAAAGATTAATAGAAGGATTTGAGGATATTGTTGTGCGACTTCATATTTCTCATGAGCTTGCATTATGGGTGCACGTCCAGCGCTGCACCTGTCCATCCTGCTCGATGCACCGACTGACCTGTTGCTGCTGGAAGGACTTTAGTCTCTTCTTGAAGCGAGAGGGGAGGACAAAGTCACACCCCTTGGCCAGAAAGGCCAGCTCCCCTCTCAGATCAGGGTCTCCACGTAACGACGCCTCCTTGATCATCATGGTGGGGGACGAGACGCGTAACCCCCCACCAGGCACGGCCACCGGGGCGGCTACTGACACGCCGACTACAAACGGACCGGCTTGCCCAGCGACTTAAACAGCCGTTGAGTAGAAACCGAGGGGACCTTTTGGAAAATAGGTTCCACTGAACAGCTCAGATATCCACTAACCAAAAAAGAAAAACACCTCAGGACAGCATGTGTGGGACTTCACGCTCTTTGACAATCACTCACAACATGTTTCTCCTCCACTCGCATGTACAGGCTCCCAAAGCCGTGTCCTGTAACGAAGTAATCCAGCAGTGTTTCTGTGCAAAGAGATGTTCCTTAAGACTCCCGTGCTGCTGTGAAGGCCGCGAGGCAGGACCATGGTACTGGGCTGCTTTGTGACCAAACCTCAGCCCCAAACAGCAGCTTCTCTCTGGGGTAGAAAGCCTGTGATGCATTTGGTGTAGCCTCACTGGTGCCTGCCGCTCCAAGCTGGGCTCTGACAGACTGCACTGAGAAACATGAGCCATGCCGGGGTCTGGCAACACACACACACACACACACACACACACACACACACACACACACACACACACACACACACACACACACACACACACACACACACACACACACACACACACACACACACACACACCACACACACACACACACACACACACACACACACACACACACACACACACACACACACACACACACACACACACACACACACACACACACACACACACACACACACACCGGCTGTCCTGAGCACCAGGGGGGGCAGGGCGGGGCAGCCATGTTGCATATCTGTGTGTAGCGTTTTGCAGGATCTGAGCCCTCCTCAGACTCTGCCTTTCCTAAAGTTAGCCAGTGGGAAATTACAACTCAAAGTGAGGGATCTCAATCATTTCACTGCCGACAGGAAAGCTTTTTCAGCGCGAGTGGG
>NC_047524.1:3010141-3138840 GCF_902827115.2 Pseudochaenichthys georgianus | reverse complement strand
CGCGAGTGGGATGGACGAGTGAGCTGAATTATTTTCACAAAGGTCATTTACTGTAGGATGGAGTGGTGTATCAGCGGGCAAGCACCTGTTGTAATATCATACAGTAATGCCTAAGCAAGGGCTTGCTTAGAAACTTAGAGCCGCATTCCCTTTTGTTAAAACATTATATCTCTCTATGAGCTGATCAAAATAATAATGACTGTTACTCATATTTAAATAAGCTATGAGTTGATAAAGTGTCAGAACATTGGTAAAACATGCTCATCCAAACATGTAATCAGTAATTATTTTCCATTTTGATTTGATTCGACAGTTATCTTCTTGATTAATTATGTAATTGTTGGTCTTTAAAATGTCAGAAGTAGGACGATGACCTAATTTAAGTAATTCATTAATGACACCTGCGAAAATACTTTAATTTTAGATTCCTTTCCTAATGCTTTTGGTACGTAGTTGCTACATTTAAATCTAGTAGTTGTGATCAAATTATTACACATAAAGCAAGCCTTTACACCAGGGGTGTCAAACTCAAGGCCCGGGGGCCAAATCCGGCCCACGACTTCATTTTATGTGGCCCCACAAGAGCTTGCAAAGAATATAATATGTTTGTTATAAGGTTACATGGCGATTTACAGAAGCACGTTGCCCATACATGGAGCACGATGCATCTCAAATTAGACTTTTTTCTTCTAAATATGCATTTTTTTCTCAAATTTGACTTTTTTTTTCAAAATGTTACTTTTTTTTCAAAATGTCACTTTTTATTTTTATTTTGCTGTTCTTTAAAAAAAATCATTTTGTGACGTTCTCACTGAAGAGACTTGCAATTATTTGCCCTAGACTTCTGCTTTCAGACCGAGTTAATTATGAAGTTATTACCCTATCTGATAATAATCCAATGCAGAGGCAATGATGTAATATAATACATTATTTTATATCTTAAATATTTATATATGTATTTTGATATAGTCTTAAAGTCACAACCAGCCCTTTTAAGTGCAACCATAATGCGAATGTGGCCCGAGATGAAAATTAGTTTGACACCCCTGCTTTACACCCTTTGGAAATGGCATATGATACGAGATAATAGTAAATAAAAGTAGGTTGCAGAGGCTGCCCTTTCACCCAGCTGTGCTGCCAGATCAGACCTCAGCACAGGCGTAACCCATTTGAAACCTCTAAGACGGGTCCCTCTAAGACTAAGACAATACACCAAATGTGTGCCATATCACTGCTTCCACATACTGCACCAGGGACTGCACATCAATGCTTGCTGCTAACTGTAAAAGACAAGGAAGAGGTCACTTTCTCAGCATCTGCTTGTGCAGTAAACACAGAGTGCCCTCTAGTGCTATGATGGTCTCTCTATATAAAGAAGGATATATTTAAGCAGAAATATTCATTTCTACATTACATATACTTTTTCAGAAACAGACTTTCAAACAATCTGGGGTCATGAAGTTCAAAAAACCGAAATGATGTGCGTCTCCCACAACAGGAACACTTAAATGTCGGTACGCTGCATTTGTCTACATCCTGAATCTTTTCTTTCTGTTACTATGCTTCTATTCCTGTTTTCGTGTTATATGTGGATGTTGTTTAATCCACGGGACTCCTTGTTCCTGCTGCCCTTGTGACCTATATATGTGTTTCATCCCTTTGTAAGCTGTTAACGTCTCTGCCTCATTGTCAACATGTTGTGTTGACAACAGCAGATAAATAAGTGAGTCACCTTGGGTTGTTAGGGTAACTCCTCTCAGCTCCCTGTACGCCCTACTGAATGCTTTGGAACAACTGGACTCTGTACTGAAGCCAAGGGGGACACACACACACACACACACACACACACACACACACACACACACACACACACACCACACACACACACACACACACACACCACACACACACACACACACACACACACACACACACACACACACACACACACACACACACACACACACACACACACACACACACACACACACACACACACACACACCACACACACACACACCTTTCTGGCCACTTCTCACCTCCGTGCTGCTGTAAGAAACATTATACAATCACTATCTCATGTCTATCGACAACATCTATGGACTGCCATCTCACTATGCTTTCAGGTCATGTGGAATCTCTCACCCCTCTCTCCCATTTTCTCTCTCTCTTTCACTCTCCCTTTCTCTGCTGCTCGGTCTGGTCACTGAGAGTTCCCACCACTTCCTCTCAACTGTAGCGATGCACTTGTGGTACCATAAATCTGTGTGTGTGTGTGTGTGTGTGTGTGTGTGTGTGTGTGTGTGTGTGTGTGTGTGTGTGTGTGTGTGTGTGTGTGTGTGTGTAAAGGGAGCCAGGACAGATGCCATAGGGCAGCTGTGTGCTCTTTTCCTCTGACTGACAGTCGGTGTAACTCTGTCTCTCAGAAAAAAGGATCTGCTTGGTCCTAAAACCAGCCTCTGATTTCATCTGAAGTGTTAAACTTCACGCTTCGCTTTGGAATAAGGCGTCTGCTAAATGTCACAACAACTAAATAACCTAACACATGAATTACTTAACCCAGGACTGTGCGGATGGTATGCAAACAAACGCTCTAAAAGATTATTCGAAGTTTCACTCCAGTTTGTTGGGCAGTGGCTGCAGTCTGCTCAGGTCACATGGATGCAACTCTTGGGACAAACCGTTCCAAACGGGAGGGACACTTAAGGTCAGAGGTGGTGTGTGGGTGAGACCAGTGTCCACCCAGATGAGCTACCAATAGCATTACCAAAAGACAGACATACAGTTGCAAGAAAAAGTATGTGAACCCTTTGGAATGACCTGGATTTCTGCATCAGTTGGTCATAAAATGTGTTCTGATCTTCATCTAAGTCACAACAACAGACAAACACAGTCTGCTTAAACTAATACCACACAAACAATTATATGTGTTCATGTTTTTATTGAACACACCATGTAAACATTCAAAGTGCAGGGGGGAAAAAGTATGTGAACCCCTAGGCTAAAGACCAGTGGCGAACCGTGTCTATCACAACTGGACCTTCTGTAGACTAGACACACACCCCCCCCCCCGCGGCATTATAGTGTCCGTCTTTTCACTGAATTGTCGTCTTGAAAACGGTACTCACAACAATTCCGCAACAACTTCATCTCCACCTGTTGCACTTGTCATTTCAACGTTAAAAACAATAAATGGCATGAATTGCTTCGTCGCACTCATCTAGATCCTCTGTCTCGAGCCAGTTAACTAGCGGGCCTTCTAGAACACCCTGGAACCGAGGGGAACTCTGAAAGAACACGCCCATTGGCTACAAATCAATATATGATTGGCTGATCAAACTGTCAGTCCAAACGTACGCTCTCATTCGGTGCAACGGCCAAGGCATTCGATCAAGGATGTAGAATACCTTGTTGAAGGATATTCTACCCAGAGACCCAGAACGAGATCTGATTGGTTGCTTTCTTTTCTACAGATCAACGACACAGATACCATTCTCATTTATTCATTTTATTACATTTATTTATAATTAAATCGATTTTTTGTTTGTTTTATCCGAGTGTTCCAGGGTATTCTCTGAATACCTTGAAGGCCCTGACGGTTCGCCACTGCTAAAGACTTCTTCAAGAGCTACTTGGAGTCAGGAGTCAGCCAACCTGGAGTCCGATCAATGAGACGAGATTGGAGGTGTTGGTTAAAGCTGCCCCGCCCTATACAAAATACACACCAGTTTTGAATTTGCTATTCTTAAGAAGCATTGCCAGATGTGAACCATGCCTCGCACAGAAGAGCTCTCAGAAGACCTACCATTAAGAATTGTTGACTTGCATAAAGCTGGAAAGGTTCCAAAAGTATCTCTGGAAGCCTTGATGTTCATCAGTCCACGAAGACAAGTTGTCTATAAATGGAGAAAGTTCAGCACTGTTGCTACTCTCCCTAGGAGTGGCCGTCCTGTAAGATGACTGCAAGAGCACAGCGCAGAATGCTCAATGAGGTGAAGAAGAATCCTTGAGTGTCAGCTAGAGACTTAAAGAACTCTCTGGCACTTGCTAACATCTCTGTTGACTAATCTACGATACGTAAAACACTGAACAAGAATGGAGTTCATGGGAGGACACCACGGAGGAAGCCACTGCTGTCCAGAAAAAACATTGCTGCACGTTTGAAGTTTGCAAAAGAGCACCTGGATGTTCCAGCACTACTGGCAACATATTCTGTGGACAGATGAAACCAGAGCTGAGTTGTTTGTTTGTTTCCCAAGAGCCCCCCCAAATGACTCCTGTTGGAAGTTGCGCCCCCCCGCCCCCCCCCACACACACACAAGGGGGGGGGGGGGGGCGCAACAGCGGTAATTACAGTTTAAAAGTCTCATGCTACAACTGCTGTCACAAACTAGATGAATGTGAAGTATGTTGTTAAAGGAGCATGAAAGCGTAATCAAGGAGCACTATTGGAGTGACTTTGAAGGTTATTGGCCTCAGGATTAATTCATTTGGATTCCCGCTGTATGAAGAAATTAAAGGACGGCGCGGAAGTGGAAACAATTCACAAAGGGATTAAACTGTTTAAAACACATGCTCAAAGTAAGCCGGATTTTGCCGATGTGTTTATGTGGATTCAAAATAGACCGATCTGATCGGAGCAACTGTGACGAATAATCCAACTGAAACCGGCATGGACGATGACTATGTTTTAAAAATGCGCTTATCCAGAAAAGCCCGGTTTAGACACTTTACGGGCAGAAGAAACATTTCTATTAAAGAAAGAATTATACATTTCTGTCTTTTTATGCCTTTAATAGCTACTAACTTGAATTGTTATTCAAATTAATTAATCAATTTTTTTTATTATTAATGTAGAGACAAGGCTTTTAGTGACAATCATGTATTGCTTTACAATTATATGTGTAAAAAAAAAAAAAAAAAAAAAAAAGTCTAAATATGATATTTGGCCTCAAATCATCTGAGGCCTGGCGCCCCCTCTGCGATCTTTGGCGCCCCCCCCCCCCCAGGTTGGGAACCACTGGTCTAATGGATAGTGAGTTGGCTGATGATCAGAAGGTTGCGAGTTCAAATCCGCCTGGAACACCACTACTAGTATGCCCTTGAGTAATGCACTAAGCCCTCAGTTACTCAAGAGAGAATGTCCCTGTAATTGGTCTTTGTAAGTCGCTTTGGAATAAGGCGTCTGCTAAATTGTAAATTATATCTTTGGGAGAATAAACCCCACAGATCCTCAACTCCGGTGTGTCTCACTCCTTAACAACGCAACACAGAGCAACAAGAACGTTGTAGTAGCCATGAACTCGCATCTATTTTCTATTTGAGGGGGGGGGGTGGATGCGTGGGCCACCCGAATAGGTTAAGGGGCCTTTGGCTTCACTTCACTTTTATTTTCTAAAAAAAAAATCTAATTCTGTGGGAACACTGAATACCCCTCAATTAGTATAGTTTTATAGACACTTTTTGGTTCAAAACCGATTAATCCAAAGTTTAGAAATACACTACAATATGCAAAAAGTTACCCGTTTGGGACCCGTTAAGCTTTAAGATCAATACAAGCCCCAGGCTAAGTAAGAATTACATCTAAACTGCTATTATTTGATACTGTTAAAAGTCTGTATTTTTTCAATGAAAGATCCATTCAGAAACAGCAATGCCTCAAAATTCGAACTGTTCAATTATGTTTAATAAGATATATGTGTTGTACTTATATTATGAAGTGGTACTGAAGCATTTTTTATTCTTTTTATCCTCTTAACCTTTTTTTTATATTACCATATTTTATTCAATATGCTCCTTAGATTAATATTTCTCCTCATAGCATCGTGAAGCACCTTGAGATGACGTTGTTTTTAAAGTGTGCTATATGAATGAAGTATTATTATATTATTATGAAGCAGCATGTTGATGGTGAATGATTTTGATAATCATCCTATAGTTGAAGTAGCAAATTGAGCACTGTATATCAAAATGCATGTATTGCTTTAAGATGCTGGGTTAGCAAGAGTAGAGCGAGGCAGAGAGGATGGATGGATGTTGAAGGGGGTGTTAGGGTGTGAAGGCAACAGGTGTGTACGAGTGTGTGTTGAGTGTTACGTCACACAGAACTAATCCAACCCAGTGCTACAGGAACAGGTGAGTCAGCAGCCTTCACGCCATTGATCAAATACATGCGTGATGCTCGGAGCAGAAGGTCCGAAGCAAAGGATCGGTTGTCAAGCGGCAACTGTAAAACCCACTGAAGAGGACACATGGCCCTAATAGGGGTTTTAGAAAGACGTGAGCATTGATCATTCATGTGTGGGTGTGCAAGTTTTCACTGAATTGGATCCGCTTTCTCCATTCTTTTGAGACGAGTTGAAAAGTGAGAACATAACAACTTCCTAAACACACACACACACACACACCACACACAACACACACACACACACACACACACACACACACACCACACACACACACACACACACACACACACACACACACACACACACACACAAGCTCAGTGAAAGTGGCTGTCTGCTGTGTGTAAATGTATCTGTGTAAATATAGCAACCGATTTCATGCTTATTTCTGCTTCAGGTACCAGGCAGACTTCACACTTATCTGCGCACGTGACAACACACACACACACACACACACACACACACACACACACACCACACACACACACCACACACCACACACCACACACCACACACACACACACACACACACACACACACAGAGAGAGACACACACATTGGGACAGGAAACACGATTCAAAACACCAATTTAGAGTAATAATCAAGAATTTAACTAGACTGATTGATTACTTTAATAATAATAATTTTATTTCTATAGCGCTTTTCTTGAACCCAAAGACGCTTTACATTTGGGAGGGAGGGTAGACAAACAAAACAAAAACAAAGCCAAAAAGAAACTAAACAAAACAGAAAGGAAGTTGGTTGAGGGGGGGGGCTATGGATACAGAGTTGAAGAGGTGGGTTTTTGAGGCGGGACTGGAACAGGGGTGAGGGACTCAGACTCACGGAGGTCTTGTACTTTAAACCTTGTACTTTTAATTATTGTTAAATTATCCAACTTACAAACTCTCACTGACGTAAAGTTATTAGATATACTTAAAGGTGCTTTATAATTACTTTGAAAATGTTTGTGCAAAATGCTAAAAAAAAAAATTCCTCTAAATACAACACAGTGGTTTTGAAACTGTGGAGAAATCAACTAAATGGAGCCGGCAGTTAAAAAAAGGAAATATTTGTATCACTAGCAGTGATACAAACTGCCCACCGGGGGCAAGTCAAGTTTGAACTTGATATTACTGAGGCAGATCTCCCTCCTTATTTCTGTGTTTATACACACACACACACACACACACACACACACACACTTTAGAAAAGGCCTGCCAAATGCCATTTCCACGGCGATAACCCCTTCCCTGGATTGCATGGCGGGTGGAATGCTCACAGGGTTACCGTGCCAACAGCAGGAAACGCAGTTCACATCGCAGTTCCGTTCTTTATTTCCCAGTCTCACTTCCTCTAAAGATGGATACACACACACACACACACACACACACACACACACACACACACACACACACACACACACACACACACAACACACACACACACACACACACACACACACACACACACACACACACACACACACACACACACACACACACACACACACACACACACACACACACACACACACACACACACAAAGTTGCCTTGGGAACCTCCTCTCTAAAACTGCGGAGAATGAACCGGGTGCCTCGGAAATAGATGAAGTGAATCAGTCCCTGTCACGGTCTACCTCACATCCGAATGAGAGGAGGATAACATGGGAACCCTGAGAGAGACAGCTGCTGAAGCTGTCTGTGTCTGTCTGAGCGGAGGCAGAGGCTCTCCTGTAATAAAAATGGCACAAGCTCAAGTAGCACAGCAGCCAAAAGTCCAGTATTGAAAATACAAAAAATGTCACAAAATATCTGGGGATACTCTAAAGTGCTTTTACACCTGTTACATGTTGTTACATTTTAGTTCTGGTCTGGTTCCTGTTCTCACTGGCTTTTTGCAAACAAACCAAGATACTGTCAGGTGACTTGTTAATTTTGGCGATTATCATCCTGTATCATGTCCCACGGGAGGAAATCCAGCAGCCTGTCCGACAATAACAACATCTGCACATCTAAAGCTATTTAATAATACGTTATGTCGGTATTTCCATATAAAACAGCTATGTATAAAGAATGGGTTTGTCGGGAGTTATTTGACAGATTATTTTTACTTAATGAATTACTACATTTCTGCTCCAGCGTAAACAATAGTAAAAAACTATGATTTGTAATTTTGACACTTTGGTTTTTGTAAGGTTCAAATATTTAATGTGAGCTTTAAATACTACCAAACTTTTATTAAGTTGTTAATAGCTTTGCCGTTTCCTTTTGCATATTTGGCAACAGACAGGCCAACAAAAATATATCTGTGACAACCTGATATCGGCTGCAAATATCATCCACATGCATTCTCCGAGTATATCATTCTCTCTTAAAGACATGAATGAAACGTGAAGTTTAAGCCAGTACAACTTCCTTAACAAGTCTCATGTTGTAAAAATATTCAGAGAAATCCATACTATTTAAAATACCATATCATCTGACGGGAGAATCTCACCCCTCCCCCTCTTGTAAAAAACAGCCCGTCAACAAGTCATCTTTAATAACAACACACTCCAGGCCTTCCTTGGTCAGCATGGCTTTTCATATTTATACACATAGCTACCAGGGTCGGTTTTGCATTACCTTCCCATGCTATCTTAAGATGTGGAGTTAGCGAGCTAATCCTACATCAGCAATAGAGATGAGGCTCAGCCCGGAGCTGCAGGGAGAGAGCCGTCACCAGAATGCAGTAAGAGACGTCAAACGATTGTGAGCGTTTAATCACAAGTATATCCAATACAATGTCTTTATATAATACAATCTCTGGACTTACATCTCGTGGTTTTATTTGAAAACCAACTCTTCTGACTTGCTCAACCACAGCCAATGGCAGAGCAGATCAGCTCCTATTTCTTATTATTTCAGATAGAAGAATATATAACGACAGAAATGTTCGTAGGGAGAAATGTGTCAGCATGTAGAAGTAGCTGTGGAAGCTATTCAGTATTTTTCACATTTATTTATTTGTTATTTTTTGTTTTGTAGAATTAATTAATTTCCAGCCATATTATTTAAGTTAAGTTGTGTTCCAGCTAAAATGCTTTTATTTTGAAGGTGATGGGTCAATTTGGGCACACAGCAGTCAGTGGGCACCGGGAAGGTCTATGGTTTTTTACCAGTATCAGGGCTGAGAGCAGCAAACACCTTTTGCTGTATTGTTCCCGCCAAGGTGAAGCTAATAACCACTAGGGTTGCCAGAAACTGACCATGATCAAATTCGATTATTCGGCAGCCCTGGGGAATAATAATCGATTAATCGACCGACCATTTCCAATTATTAATACTATTACTATTATTAGCATGAGTCTATATTTTGGTTGATACTAAGCCATAAAAAAAAAAAAAAATACATAAATAATAATAAAAAAATATATAAATAAAATCGATTTTTAAAAATAATATTCGATTATGGAGACTGTAACGAATATTCGAATAATCGAATAATCACTGGCATCCCCAGTAGCCACTGCACTGTTTGCAGCAGATCTGAAGAATTTACAGCAAATCTCAGCAAAGGATCTTCCATCTGATGAAAATTGATTTTATTATTAGCTGCTGACTTTTAATTTTTTACTGTTTTTAACAATTTAATAGATTTACATTTAGAAATAATCATATCATTTCACTTTATATGTAAAACAAATTGTAAATCAGTGCTGTAACAGTATTTTGTTCGACTCACGATGATTGTTTTCCAACAACAAAAAACACTGCCAGCAGGAGTTTTGTCAAACTGACTGTTTTTGTATTTTCACTCTTTAAAGCCAGTTTTTTTTTTTTAAATCCACACTTGAATAATAAAACGTGTGTTGGACAAGTATGTTTGCCCCAGACAACCCACCGTAACATACTGTTGCCATGCACCTTGGGCAATATTATCCAAGGAAACGAAATAATTCAGGAATTCAATAGCCTTTAGAATCTATTCTATCCGACACACAATAGTAATGTTTCTTGCACCACCCTTTCCTCCCAACAGTCTCATGGCCATGGGCATAATGTAAAACACATGGGGGCAATGTTTAACACAATACGCCCTAAGACTGAAGAAAACCTCCCAGTTAAACGCATGGAAAACAACATAAAACATTGAAAAGAATGTTAAAACCGTCCTGGGGAAAACAACTGATTCAGATTTTAGATCTTGACACACTAGTGTTAGTTCACAGAGCGTCCTGTAGATGGAGCTAGATCCTTTTCAAATCAAAAATCAGAGTTGAGGTTGGCCTGCAAGCCGACACTGTGTTCTCTGGAACACTGAAGGCTGAGGGTCGCTAGAGGGCAGCAGCTTCCTGCGTTTCATCATCTCAAATATGTCCAACACTTGACAGAAGACGCTGCTTTCTGTTCACCCATCCTCTCAAGTCACTCGTCTCTTCTGGCAATATTCTTGAACCCTTGGCTGATTGAGTGAGCGGTCTGATTAAATGAAAACCATATGTTTATCAAAGATATTCAAAGTGGTAAACCATTGCTCCAATTATAAATTGTTATAAAAGCAACTGAGTTACATTCTACAAGAGGTGCAATTACTACTTATAAAAGGGGCCTTAGTGTGCTTTTGGGGGGGTTTCCCTTTCCTGTAGTGTGAGAAATAGATTTGTATGTATGTATGAAATCCCAAAGTTCCCCCCCAGGAGGATGCTCTCTCCCACACACTCCCCTCCTGCCTGAAACGCCTCCATTGGACTCCTTTGTTTACTTCCCTAACGTCGTCACATCACCATGTAACACGAATGCTTCTATCGGCTAGGACTCGGACATATTGTACGTGATTGGCTAGGGGGCGGGACATTCGAGGAAAATAAAGCCCTTATTGAAAATTGAAGAATGTAAACGTGTCACAGTAGAGGCAAAACAATACAAATATGGACCTGAACATTTGCATAATAGGGCCCCTTTAATATAAGACACAGGCAGATTAAGTGGAATGCTCTTTGACGTCTCTCTTCTTGATTGGCTGATTTTAGGAAGAACCTTGGCCCAGTTTGGGTGGAGCTGGGTGAAGGGTGAGTTTAAAGGGTGCATTTAAAAAGGGAGGCTAAGGAGATGGGTGGGGTGAGCGGTTGACACCCAAGCTTCTAACGAGTCATAATGTCCTGGAACATTTTGCAACACACGCCGTCTCAGACACAGTAAAAGTTCACACAACCCGCCACACCCACATCGACACAGTCAGAGTTCTGAAATAAAACACGTCCAGTCTCCATTTGATCTCCCCTGGTGCCGGGGTTCTGCGGGGGAGCCCCCCCAATCAGCCAGTCTGATTGCATAACTGATATTCAGGGTAAGGGGAGTCCCATCAACTACTTATAAACATGTTGTGGTGGTTTCCATGGTGACAGAGAGGGAGGCCCAAACACTTACGCAGCGAAGCCTCCCACTAAGCGTACATAATTTCAGATGAAAAGTGACTTACACATGTGTGTGTATGTGTGTGTGTGTGTGTGTGTGTGTGTGTGTGTGTGTGTGTGTGTGTGTGTGTGTGTGTGTGTGTGTGTGTGGTGTGTGTGGTGTGTGTGTGTGTGTGGTGTTGTGTGTGTGTGTGTGTGTGTGTGTGTGTGTGTGTGTGTGTGTGTGTGTGTGTGTGTGTGTGTGTGTGTGTGCAAGCATCGAGAGGCACTAGCTGCTGCTGGATGCTATCCCAGCAGGCAGTGGGAGTGGTGAATGATGATGTCACTTTCTTCAAGTTCTGTGTGTGTGTGTGTGTGTGTGTGTGTGTGTGTGTGTGTGTGTGTGTGTGTGTGTGTGTGTGTAGTGTGTGTGATGTGTGTGTGTGTGTGTGTGTGTGTGTGTGTGTGATGTGTGTGTGTGTGTTGTGTGTGTGTGTGTGTGTGTGTGGTGTGTGTGTGTGTGTGTGGTGTGTGTGTGTGGTGTGTGTGTGTGTGTGTGTGTGTGTGTGTGTGTGTGTGAATGTATCCCTGCCAAATGTAAAGTTAACTGTTCATTTTCTGTGTGTGCTTTGAGTGTATGGAAGAATGTTTAATTGTTCAGGTTAAAATTGGATGGTGTGAACCATGTTGGAAACACAAGCCCCAGTTTGGGAGTGCATTGTGCACGTGTGTGTGTGTGTGTGTGTGTGTGTGTGTGTGTGTGTGTGTGTGTGTGTGTGTGTGTGTGTGTGTGTGTGTGTGTGTGTGTGTGTGTGTGTGTGTGTGTGTGTGTGTGTGTGTACGTGTGCGTGTATAAATGAATGCATTCATCGGTGTGCTTGTGCACCTAGCTTGAAACGGGCGTCTTTCCCACTGTGACCTTATTTCCTGTGGAATCAGCCGAGGAATGATGTCATACTCAGTCGACCCAAAGTCAACAACTGTACGCTCCAGCCCCCCCCCCCCCACACACACACACACACACACACACACACTGGCTAACACCATCCCCTCCCCCAGCAGCACCATGAGTCCTTTTCTCATCTCCGTTCTTTTTCTTTGCTTGTTCCTCTTCTTCTGTGACTGCCTTTGAATTCCTATTTTCTCTGAGTGAACTTCTCAGTCCCTGTCCCGCTGTCTCACACAGACAGTCTCATTCATTCCTCTTTCCTGTTATTTCCTAACTATGTCCACGGGTTTCTCCATATGCTCCTTTTGACGCTCCTTGTGACAAAAAGTAGCACGTTTCCGTCTAAAGGTTAACGAGTTCCTTTCATAAATTGGCTTAAAATATGTGCTGCATATACGTCACTCATCTCTTCCTTAACAACCAGAGCTCTGTGTTATGCCAACTTGCCCTTTATCTCCTGGACACTTTAATGAAGGCAGTGACTCATGACCAATACAGTCGCACTGTTATTTGCAGAGGAGAAAATAAGAAACTGTATGAATATGAGGATCGGGTTTCTTGACGGACTAATTCTACTATCATTAAGTGAATTACAAAACGTTTACTGACCAGGCAGATGACACGGCACAGGTACAGACTGTGCTTGATTGAGCCTGGAGTCTGGGTTGGCTGTAATATTCTTCTAGCTTTAGGGGTGTGTGATTTCGCAAAGGAAAGTTTTGATATGGCTCAAAAACTCACACAATGTTTTTGTCACATTGATGCTATAAATGAAAATGTATCCGCTAAAGCAGGGGTGTCAAACTCAAGGCCCGGGGGCCAAATCCGGCCCGCCACTTCATTTTATGTGGCCCCACAAGAGCTTGCAAAGAATATAATAAGTTTATTATAATGCTACGTGCCGCTTTACAGGAGAACGTTGCCCATAAACTACATGTCCCACAATGCATCTCATTTTGTGACATACGCAATTTAGAGACTTGCAATGATTTGCCCTAGACTTCTGCTTTCAGACGTAGTTAATTATTAAGTTATTACCCTATCTGATAATAATCCAATGCAGAGGAAATATTGTAAAATTATACATTATTTTATATTTATTATCTATATCTATTTATATAGTCTTTACCACCGGCCCTTTGAGTGCAACCATAATTCTAATGTGGCCCGCGATGAAATTGAGTTTGACACCCCTGCGCTAAAGGAAGCTGTACATTTGGCAAAGGACATCTTAGCAGTTACAGATTGAAAAAATATTTTCAGCGGAGGATGAACCAAGACCCAAGACTCAACGCATGAGGTGAAGTAACAACTATTTTAGCAATTTCTTGGGGGGGGTATCCAGCACACCCTAACTACAGCTGTAATGGAGCAGCTATTTTATTACCTCGCAACACATCCACAGCAAATACACTGAAATCAGCAGTGGGTTAATTAAGCCATCAGAATGCCAGCTCTGGCTACAGCCAGGAGAGTACGTGGATGTGTGTGATCGTGTGTAAATCATGTCACCATTGGCACCGGACAGCCACGCTGAAACAAAAACATTCAGGTCAGATTTAAGTGCAGGGAAACGTGATCTTAAATGTCTCTTCCTGTGTTCGCCAAAAACGGAGACAGGGCAGAGAAAACAGACGAACTGCCACTGCAAGGCCACGCTGACCTCAAGTAGCACTAAAGGATTTAGCCAACTCGAGTCCCAGCATCCCCCTGCTCTGAGCTTGACTGTTGCGTCCTTGCCTCTGATTTATATCAGCTCGCTTCCTTGTCTCCATGGATATTAATGGCTCTGCTCTGACAGGTGCAGAAAGCGCTGTATTAGTCTGTCAGCAGCAGAATCAACAATAAACACACTTGTGCAGGCACACGGATGAGGATGCTGCCTCAGGCCAGTGTCATCCCAGGGGGCTTAGCAGAGCTTCCCATGCAACCCACGGCAATGCCAAGGGACACACAGCTACACATCTCCAAGGTGGAGTGTGTAAGTAGTTGTGCACGAGGGTCCAAGGGCATTTTCTCACTTGTGTGTGAGGTGGCCTCGTCTTGTTTATAGTTTGACTGACAGTTTGATGGGAAACTGAGGCTGGAGGCTGGAGGCGGGGTTGGCGCTGGGGAATATTAGCATAATTCCCAGAGAGCCAGCGTATTGGGTGTCAGAGAGCTATTCCGAAACTCAGCTGTGACCCACAGTAGCACTGGGTCAACTTACCCTCAGGCCAACACGCGGACACATGCTTGGTCAAGCACACACACAAATGGGATGCATGTGAAAACACCTGTACGCACATTCACATGCATGAACACGTGTAAATGGGCACACATTTTTGAACACCTTGACATGTAATAAAACCTGGATACATATTTTAGACAAAAACAAACATGTACACCATCTCTCTGACACACACACACACACACACACACACACACATATGCAGGTCCATTTACACTGTGGCGACAGTGAGTCTGTTAGCGGGATGCCATAGTACAGAGGGGTGGACAGATTTAGGTCTTCCTCACACCTATGACTGCCAGGGGTAGAGGGGGACGGAGGGGTAACGATACCATTAACACTCAGTGTGCCAACAGATGCCCCCCCCCCCACCCCACCTGCCCCGCCCTCCTCCCCTCCACTGCTGTGCTCCAATCAGCACCTCTTATTGGGTTGCTCTGCCCTGCACACGGCAACAACTGTTTTTCAACGCTCTCAAAATAACACAACTTCCAATCAGGGAGGGAGGAGGAGTTTTGGTCAATGTGGCCCCAGCACAGGTGAAAGAAGGACACTCGGGAGGAAAAACGAAAGGGCGCTGAAGGATGTCAGAAAGGCTTCTAAGGGATGTGGTGGCAGAGCAGCAGAAAACAGAGAGGACGGAGAGACGGATCGGCAGACAAAGGACGATGAGGAATGAAATTGTGTGATATGTTTCGGTTGCGAGCTGTTCCTTTCTGGCTGTGGCAGCTACCATGGTAACCTCATAAATAGGTGCCCTACATGTAGGCAGGGCATAAGGTTACACCGCTCAGGAAATAAACACACAAACGGCGGCGGGAAACTGGTGTGGACAAGCGGGGAGAGCCAAAAGAATAAGCAAATTAGCAAAGGAGAAAAATCAGAGGAGCGAGGCAGTAATGATTACATGCCGTGTCTGTGCGGATGTGTTTTCGTCTGTCGCAGGTAATTAGCTAAATCCACAGTGTGTTGTTTAACACACACATCAGAGACAAGCTGAGGTAACCCCCCTTTCTAAGTGTATTCCTGTCAGTGTGTCACACACACACACACACACACACACACACACACACACACACACACACACACACACACACACACACACACACACCACACACACACACACACACACACACACACACACACACACACACACACACACACACACACACACACACACACACACACACACACACACACACACACACACACACACACACACACACACACACACAAGCCCTACCCTCTCTCACTCTTTAGCACAACACTAAATTACCTTTAAATATTCCCCAGGGTGGAAAGGAGAGTAAACACACACACACACACACACACACACACACACACACACACACATGCCTGCACGCACACACTCCCGTATACACACTCACAGTTCAAAGCACAAGTTAGAAACCAGGAAGAGTCAACAGAGAGCCCCTCCCAACACAATGCGCTGATCTGTTCCATGATTCAGAGCCGTGGCCTTTTCATTAAATCCCAGATAGGGAAAACTATCAGCGCGTTCATCGCAGCTAATGAATACCGTTCATCGCGGCACATCAATTATCGTGGCATCAACCCCGTTGTGTCAAAACCATAAAACCTTGGCCTGGGTCTGACTCGTCTATCCTCCATCTAATGATGTTCAAGCCCTGTCTGTTCCTCTATGCCCGGCAGTCACTCTCAGATCTGCCTCTCTGTGTGCTTCGTGCGCCATGGCAACGGTTACATTTAAAGACATATTTAGATTCTGTTGCTGAGAATTTCGATCATAACTCTTGATGTAGGTCATCAGCTCATTTGCTGATATCCACTCCACCAATGTGTGTGGGACTTTATTACGAATAGCAAGTGATGTTGCCTTCTACAAAACAGCAAGCTACTGTTTCAGCGAGCGGAAGCAGGATGTAATTATTACTAATTGTTGTCTACCAGAAGAAAGAATAATAGAATAATAATTAAGGTTTCAGATATCAGTTCGCTGAAATTACATGTTCTAAATCCCTGGAATCCTTTTAAAACCATAACCTAGAGCAGGGGTGTCAAACTCAATTTCATCACGGGCCACATTAACAGTATGGTTGCACTCAAAGGGCCGGTTATAACTATATAAATATACATATATAAATATATAATGTATTACATTATTGCCTCTGAATTGGATTATTGTCGGATAGGATAATAACTTCCGTCTGAAAAGCAGAAATCCAGGGCAAATAATTGCAAGTCTCTTCAGTGCGCATGTCACAAAACAAAATGCATTGTGGGACATGTAGTTTAAGGGCAACCTGCTTCTGTAGAGTGGCATGTAACCGTATAATAAACATATTATATTCTTTGCAAGCTCTTGCAGGGCCACATAAAATGAAGTCGCGGGCCAGATTTAGCCCCCGGGCCTTGAGTTTGACACCCCTGACCTAGAGGTTTTTACGACTGAAACTGCACACTTACTCATGTTGTTTGTGTGGGTTTGACGATACAGCTTCAACAGTGTGAAACTGTACAGTACAGTAACCGTCTAACGTTCTCTCCGGATGTCATGTAGGGTGTGTCTTTCACTTACTCGGATCACTTCTGGAGTCTGCTGGATGAGGAGGGTCGACCCGGTGTCTCTCACAGCAGCAGCGTCAACATCGGCATCCCTTGAGGCTACTGCAATGGGGATGCTAGCATGAGCCGGAGCTCCAGGTGCTGCCACAGGTGAGGGTTCAGCCGAGTGCGGGGAGGAATGCAAGCTTGCACATGCAGACGTTACAGGGGGGGGTGTTGGATCAGCTGCTCCTGTAGAGGCTTCTGTAACTGCATCTGTAGACTCGGGTATAGACTCGGGTATGGGTGCCGGCAGAGGTTTGGGGGCAGCTTCAGGTATAGGTTTGGGGACAGGTTCGGATGGAGCATCGCACGCAACTTCAGACACAGCAATCAGAGGTGTCGGTGAAACTGCAGGTGCAGTTGCTAGGGAGAGTTTTGGCGGTATAGCTGGTGTTTGTGTAGGTGCATGTGTGTGCATGGATGGAGCAATGGGAGCAGGTGTTGGGCTTGTGCTCTCCACAGGGGTTTCAGCCCTGCCAGTGGTGGCCATTGTATCCTGCAGGAGCCTCATCACCTCCCGCTCCTTCCCACTTTTCCTCTCGGCGCTCCCTGTGCTCCCCGCCCCAGAATCCACCAGCTCCTGGGCAAAACTCTCAATGCTCTCCAGGATCCTCAGCAGCAGTGCCCCGTCCTCCTCCTCTCCCACCACAGCCACACTGTTATCTCCCTGAGGGGGACTGGGGCTCTGGGCAGTCCTGGAGGTAGGGCCATTCATCGCCAAGTGGCTGGCTGGTTTTTGGGCTTCGAACTGGGCCATTTTAGACTTAGTGAGGGCATCAACGGAAGTGGTAGCCTTGCCTACTTCTCTCTTCCTGGTTTTGGCTGGAAGTGGGGGCTCAGTGTTTCTGGGGTGGCTCATACTCTGAGACAGATTCTCCAAGTCCATCAGCAGCTTGTCAATGTCATCATTCCTGTGTGAGACCGCTGGGACTGAGGCAGAGGAAGGCCACGCGGGGCTGTAGCCAGAGCTGGCCGATAAAATATTTGGAGAGTGATGGAACGTTTGTGGATGGGACATTTGCATGTGTTGACTCAATGTCATCCCATTGTTGTTCTGCATAGCACTCACACCTCTGGTTGGAGCGTGTGTCTGATTTGGAAATTGTTCTGGTGTCTTTGCCCCATCTGCTTCTTCCTCCTCGATATAAAGAGCCTCCATGGGGGAAACCGATGGAGTGTGTGTGTACGGCGGGGTGGGCGAGGTACGAAGAGGAGAGGGAGAGCGTGTTGGTGAGTAGCTGGCTGGAGAACATGTGATGGATGGCGGAGAGAGCGTGTGGTGTGTGACAGAAGGAGGGTGTGGATGTTGTAGTCCATTGGTAAGTGGAGTGGCTCTGGACGGGGAACTTTGGATTGGTTTCGTATGGATGGAGTCAGACTTTAAAGAAGACAAAGCGGTGGATGAGGAGGAAGCAGAATGAGGAACGAGCTTTGGGATGGGCGGTGACAGCACCACGTCCTCATAGCGAGGGGGTTGCTCATTGCCAAATATTGGAGAGTACGGCCCCTGCTGAAAGGAGTGAAGAGTGCTGACCAGCTCAGCAAGGTCACTGTGCCCGCCTCCAGGCGTACCCGGCACACTACCTCCCAAATTCCCTATTCCCTCCAGCTCCAGAGGTAATCTCTTTAAATAGGAGCTGAGTCGGGTCATCACGGCCCGATACACACTGTCCGGACTGGCTTCTCCATCATCCGGCCCATCGCCGCCTTTGTGTCGGATGCACTGCTTGATGATGTCGGTGCATTTCTTTAAGTCTTCAGAACATTTAAGAAGGATATCAAGGCAGGCACGGATGTCCTCGCCGCCCGCTCCAGAGCCCGCCTCCGCTCGTGTTTTCTCCAGCAGACGGGCAATCAGGTTCTCCTCTCCCAGGGTGTTGCGGTACAAAGAGGCCATTGTGTTCAGACTTTGGTCCAACGACCCAAAACTCGAGAGGCTGCCTGTTGATCCAGCGCTCATTTTGGCGATGGACGACAAGGTGGCTGTGCTGCCCTTTAGCTTCGTCTCCTCCAGGCTTGCTACTTTGCCCGGTACAAATGGCGGCAGGTTCTCATCATTGGACGTACCCGAGCCATTCGTCATGCCGTTAACAGTCCCGTTTGTGGTGACGCTTGAGCTGAAGTGGCCGTAGATGATCTCCAGGTCGGTGGAGCGGCGGCTGAGAGAGTCAGGACGGACTTTACGACCTTTCCGGAAGGTGACGTGACTGGAGGAAGAGAGGCGGAGCTTATCAAAAGAAAACTCTTTAACTCTACCACTGGCCAGGTTGATGGCCTCTTCCGTGATGTCCTTCAGACTGCTCGAGGAGCTCAGGTTCCCAGTGGATCCTCCGCCACTGGAGGGCTTTTTACCTCGCCATGTGGGGCTCTCCTCCCCTAATGACAAATTTCCACTGCTGTCTGCCCTCTCTAGACCACCATTATAACTAGTATCCATGGTGACAGTAATTTTGCCATGGTGGGGAAGTTGTTGGGTGATCATGTTATGGGAGTGCATGAGTGAGTTATTTGGGTCAGTGTACACGGCATCGGGCGCGACAAGCAGCTCCGAACACGTGCCGTGGTGAGCGACAGAGCAGTCCAGGCCCTGGGACAGCGCCCCACATGGCCCCGAGCAGTAGTGCACGGCGTGGGCGTGAGTGCGCCGGTCCACCACCACACTGTTGTAGCAGCTCACACTGCTCACTACCACACGATAGGCTGCTGCCATGGTGCCCAAGGTGCTTCAGGTCATAGGAAGGTCAAAATAATGTCAAGTGTAAAACAAAAACAGTATTACTGCAACCAAAAAATGGATGGATTATATCTCTCTCTTAGTTGAGAGTTTAAAAAAAGTTAAGCTGAAAAAAAAAACAAGTCTTTCAACTGCATAATTACCATCTTACAGAGAAATGTCTACAAAAAATACGTCCAGACGATATATCCTTTCATCCTTGAATCCAAAGAGCTTTAAAAGGGCCCCACTTTCTTGCAGAGGAAGAAATAAGGAAGAATTCCTTGTCTGAGAGCTCTCGGCCTCTTAATAACAGCTGTAAGGAACCTCCTCTCTCCACAGGCACCTTCTCCGTTTCCTCTCTAGCAGCAGCTCATTAGCCGCTAATGACAGCTGTAGAGGATGGCGACAGCGGAAGATCCAGCTGGGGTATCAGCCACCCCTCCAAAGAAGCAGCCCCAGGGGCCTAATCCAAGGCCAGCGAGGCTTTAACATTGCCCTAGCCGAGGCTCATCATCTGAGCATGAGTTGTATCTCACTCCCTGCCGTCTGAAGTCCTGACGTCGCTGAGAACCGTTCGCTGACTCCAACACAGCTGCAGAGTAGCAGGGGACTGACCACAGATGGCCGATTGCCTCTTTCTCCTCTCTGTGCGAGTGTTTCTGGATCTCTGTCTGTCCCGAAGTCACTCTCTTCCCTTCCGTCTCCCGCTGTCAGCCATGTGTCAGAGGGGAGTGTGTGTTTCTGACAGGAGGACACCACCTGCGAGTCAGCAGAGGGAGGGAGGGAGATAGAGGGGGAGGGAGGAGAGAGGGTGCAAAAGTAGGAAAAGGAAAACAGAGAAACAGAAAGTCAATCATTAAGGCGGTTAACAAGAAGTGGGTAACTGTGAATGTGAGTGCTTATGAGTGCATGTATCCGTGTGCTTATATATAGAGTTGGATATGTGTAAGACACTCTCCCTCCAGCTTCATGCAGAAGACAGCTGATAAGAGGGCTTCATCATCAAAACAGCACCTCACTTCCTGCCACATCAAGGACACAGATCAAAAGGAGGAAGCGTGGAAGGTTGAACCGGCAAAGTGGAAAACAAGATGTGACTCCGTCTCTCTCGTCACGGCAGAGCCACAAAGACCGTCCTCTGACCTCGCTGACTAATCAGGACTCAGTGAGAGATAGGCAGGTGTGTCGGCAGGAGGAGACACCTGCTGCTTTCCATCACTGTTTTCATTTGCTTGTGCTCCAGAGAAAATTATGTTTGTATAGGCAATAAAGATGTAAACAAGACACTTTCTCAACACTGAACGACATTCCCTAAAGCAAACTCTCCTCAGGTGGTGTGGAAGTAGAATACAGTTTTTAATGTTAGTAATTTGTAGTTTAGGGTTTATACGTTTTATTAACTTCAAACTTTTAGTTGGAGGGTACAGTAAAATAAGTCAAGCAATAAACAAAGGCAAGTCATAGGCCACAGACCTCACTAGACCTTGTGTCCCTCACTTCCTTTATTTAATGTTTTGTTTAATACTCTCCCCCCCTCTTTAAATTACTTGTAGTTATTTTTAATTTACTTCTTATTTCCTTATTCTCCCTCGCTCTGTTTTCCCTGACCCCCCCACAGAGGCAACACATTCCTCAGAGCTGTGCCCGCCTAGCAGGGGCGGACTGGCCATCGGGACGAATCCCGATGGGCCGGTACTGAAGTGGGCCGGTCGGATAAGTCACTAGTAGCCCCCGTCGACAATTTACTAGCAGTATTTACTTGCGGTACCGAGGTGGGCCCGGCGGTACCGAAGTGGGCCGGTCGAGAGTCCCAGGCTGATTTGTAGTCCCAGTCCGCCCCTGCCGCCTACACATGCCCATACTTACTGCAATTACATAAGTAAGTAGAATACTGTGGTGAGAACGGCTTCTTGAATAGCCAAAGCCATAACCACAGGCTCATGCTCTACTATACAAACCTCCTGTGTATTGAGAGGAACCGTCAGGGTCACTTACTTATAAACCATGTGGATTTGTGTCTAAAGCGAATTGAAAAGAACAGTAAGGTAACAACCTAAAGTAGCCAAGATCTTGTACTCATAATTACTTTAAGTTATTTCTCAGATTTGTTTAAGCATGTATGAAAACCCTGCCAACACAGCTTGTAACCCTCTGTATTCAACTCCAACACTGCATACATAGAAGTGTTCAGAATAACCTCAGAGAGAAAGACCAATATTAAAAGATTATTACAATTTAGACGGAGAGCATATGATCTTTCGTGGGTTCTGGGGGGAATTATGGAGCCGGAGTTTCCTACTTGTGAAAAAGAGCAACTGGGGAGAGGGGGGAGCAATGATGGGTGGGGGCTCGGCTGGTGAGGTGGGAAGGGGGTCTGTGGCACCTGGAAAAACAACTACTGAGGAGATGTATGGAAAAAACTCATCTCCCCGTCTCCCATGCTCTCCACACAAACACAACAGCTGGATGCTGCTGAATCAGTCTCTTGAGCAGGAAATTACACTTCCTGGCGAGCTGCTTTTGAAATCCGGACGGACAGTTAGCAGTGGACTCTTAAAGGATAGTAATCGCTCACACACATGCACACAAATGTGTCCACTCACACTCTTTCCTCTGTGCTGTACACACAGTTAGCATCCGTGAGTATCTTGGTAACCGACAGCTTCCCAAAGCAATACCGAGCATGTAAACCAACTCCACTGGTGCACACACACACACGAATGCCTGCACATGCCTTACTGACACATATTACAGAAAAAGATGATTCAGTAGTGGACACAGCACACATTCTTTGGGGTGTTTTCCAGTCTTGCTATGATTTAAGGGCAGCTAGGGGATGTTTGTATCTATTTTTCTGGACAGATTTTTGTCGACGAGTTAGCCGAGGATGCGTGGCGGTATCAGATTTCAGTTTAACGTTAACAGAGCAAAGCTGAAAATGTCTTCAGACTTGAAACACGTGGGTTTATCCTTTCATGGCCTATTAACTCAGACAGAGTATCTATGTGTTCGATTTCAAAGCCAAAAACATATTGAAGATACGCTGTGTGTGAGGCTTTTCAAAAGGACACCATTTTTCAATTGATGTCCCCTTTATTCTTTGCTTCTTGCGATTTCTTATATTGCTGTCGGTCTGATGAATTCAAAGGCCGAACAAGAAGAGAGTAGAGGAGGCAGATTCCCAGTGAGTCAACCTTTTCCCCTCTCTCAATCCTCTTACTTCCTCCCTCTTTCTTAGCCTCCTTTCCCCCCCACCCCTCCCTCCCTTTTAATTCCTCCAGTTAAAAAAAATCCTTCCTTCAAAGTGACCTTCACCAGGAAGCACTAAATCACCGGAGGCCACTTCTGTCACATCCTCCACTCTAGCCACTAAAAGTATCCGAGAGCATGTGTGCGCGTTCATCAGCGAATGTGCACGAAAAAAGAATTTGCACACGTCATGTTGTTGTTGTGTGCGTGCGTGTGTGTGTGTGTCAGGGGGCCTCAAAAGGGGAAGTAGGGGCTTTGTGAAGAAGAAGAAGGCTCAAATAGGAACCCCACACATACTCCCAAGGAGAGTGCAGGTCTAAACTCGCCCTCTCAATACACATACACACATCTGATGCACAAAAGTAGTGTTACTATACTGAGATAATATATAGAGAGAACCAAAAGCGTTTCAATGTAAATACTAAACCTAACTGAGAGAGAGCAGCTGCTCCGTGTGGGTATTGATTGGCTGGTAACAAAACAGGATTTTATTTCTATACCATGTGAAAAACAAACACACATACTCACTAGGCAATGCATTCGACTAAGGCTGCACGATATATCGTGTCGTGACGATAATCGCGATATGCGCGATATTCACATCGTGTGGACGTGCGATTTTTTTTTTTTTTTTTAGGACTTGCGATATGAAGTAGGCAAATGAACTCAAACGCGTCATGTTACAATTCTTTTGCTGCTTGCTACAAAAGGAAAACTCTCATGTCAGGGGTACTTGAGTGAGTGACAGCAAACCACCAATCAAATCTCCAAAGCCAACGGACCCGGTGATTAAAGGTAAAACCACTGAATAGAGTACCGTACTTTTCGGACTATAAGCCGCAACTTTTTCCCCCATTTTTTTGGGAACCTCCTAAATCTATGGATTTGACAGGTAAAATGAACCACCTTTAACGCTATGGGCTCTATGACCGGTCCGCGCCCGCCACCTTTAAGCGGCGGACTCCAGCAGGAAAAGCTGGAGGACGGAAAAGAGTGAGACAGGTAGCACGCCAAAGTAAAAGTGGAACCGAGAGACAGAACGAGAGCAAGACAGACGGACAATTTAGCTGCTGCGGCTTATATGCAGGTGCGCTTTATAGTCCGAAAAGTACGGTAGTTTCATGTGTTTCTCCAGGGCAGCTCGGCGCTGCTAACCGAGCTAGCTCAGCTTGTTGCTCTGATAACTTCAGATCCAGACGTCCGTGACTAAAATCCTTCATCCGGTTAAATATAGTTAGAAAAATACCAATTGTATAGCATTAAAGTTCAAGAAAGGGTGGTTTGCGGAAAAAAACGGTCTTTTCTTCAATTCCTGTATATTTTCATATCGCAATATATATCACAGGGGGGGAAATCGCAATGTCAGTTGTTTCCAATATCGTGCAGCCCTAATTCAGACTCTCTACTTCATTGTGCAGTTTTCATATTCAACAATTATAAAACATTTCATCAACAAAAATCTATTTCTCCATCCATTTATATTTTCCTTTTTTTCCCCTCTCCCACACATTAACACATTTCAACGAATTACCAGCAGCTCTGAGCCAAGTCTTTTCTTCTGTCTGTAATCCTCACACACATTTTATTCTGACTTCCACACACAAACTATACAATAATAATACTTGGGGAAAGAAATGGTTAACCTTATGCTGGGTTGGCTCATGAGCTGTGCATCCATCTTTCTTTGTGTCCTTTTGTGGCAGAGAAACAAAGGTGCAGACAGAACGAACGACCCTCTGTCAGGCCTGTGCCACAGTTTCACAATTATTATTATTTTCCACTACAGAGAAAGTCAGACTTGGAAAAAGGATGATTTGTCTATGGCCCAACAGACTAACGGCCAAACCAATGCATCCCAAAGCGTTGATCCTAAAAGCATCCCCTCCCAATCATTCCTTTCTACTGTCTAATGAAGCGACACCAAGTTAAATATGTGTCATGTAAAACACTATAGGAGGCCTTGTGACTGTACAACATGCATTCGGCCCTCAGTCTTTGTTGAGGAGGAGAGCTGGAGTATCAGAGACCAGGATTGTTAAAAAGCCCCTTCAGGTTTGTCCCAGACACAAGCAGGGGGCCGCTATGCAAACCAGACGTCTTAAGGCGGGCCAAAACACAGACAGGAGTTCAATGTGAAGAGATATCTGACGATATTAGGGATCAGAGGATGGTTGTCTGTGTTCAAAAGCCCTCAAGGAAGAGAGGTCATTATATATTTGTTTAGATTTTACAAACAGTGGAAGCATACTTTGAATGAGGATTGTCTTAAGATCTTAAGACTGAACATGTAAAAGGAGCGTTTTTGTGTGTCTGACAGAGAGTTTGGGCTCTATCATTATGTCTGCCAAACGTATTTGTCTGGATGAGACCCAGGCTGCTGAGAGCGCACTCTGGAGAGACACACACACACACACACACACACACACACACACACCATGTATACATCACTTCAGGGGACATTACATTGACTTACATGCATTTCCTGGAGACTTATCCTAACCTTAACCATAACCAACACATGCCTTACCCTAATAATAATAATAATAATAATAGGGACTTTTATAGCGCTTTTCATGAAATTCAAAGACGCTTTGACAGAGAATTAAGAAGAGAAAAAAAAAATAGATGACAAAGAAATACAAAACAGAAAATAGGGGGGGAGGGGGGTGGTCAGTGGTTGAATGCAGTGTTGAACAGGTAGGTTTTGAGTGATGTTTTGAATGCTGTGAGGGAGGAAGAATCTCTGATGGATTGGGGTAGTGAGTTCCAGAGGGTGGGTGCAGCAACGGAGAAGGCTCTAACCCTAACCCTAAACCTAACCCTAACCAAGTCTTCACCCTAAAATTAATGATCTCCCTTATGGGGACCTCCAATGTGTCCCTGTGACTGTGTAAACAGATTTAGGTCCCTCCAAGTATAGTAATGCTAGGCCACATGGCCACATGGCCACACACACACGGCCACACACACATGGCCACACACACACGGCCACACACACACACACACAGCTGTTTGGGATGAAACCACGTCTGCAGGCGAGATAGAGCACATCCCAGAATGATATCGCTGGGCGTTATCGGTCAGAACAGCAGTCAGGGCTGAGATGAACGCAGACGGGTCCACACGTACGAGGACAGCTTGCGAGTGGAGCCTCGCAGTTTTTCAGGTTGATATGTGAAGCTCATTATCTAGCCAACATGTATCGAGCAAATGTTTAGCAAAATATTAGAAGTGAGGCTACTCGACTAACGTTAGGTCTACTGTGATAGCCTCACTTTTAATAGTTTGCAAAACATTAGCTAGCACTAGTGTGTTGCAGTTGCTAGCAGCTTGTTGGGATGTTATGCTAGATAGACAGATATAATAAATTAAGCATTATTGTTCGTTAAGCATGGCAGCCTGCAGCCCCACTTCTTGTCTCTCTCTAACTCATAGCAGATGGCTGCACTAAAGAAAAGGGCACAGAGAGGAAAGTTGTAAGATGTTTAAAAGTTAATTAAACATAATATATGCTTAAATGCATTTCAAAGAAGTTGTGTTGGAGTTTGTGTTATTCTACATTTTGACACCAAGATTTTCTGATTTTACTGCAAATGTATATCGGTTCCAAATATCGGTTTCCTCGATTACTAATAATCGGTATCGGCATTGAAAAAGCCATATCGGTCGATCCCTAATAGCTAACCGTTTTAATAATCAGCACATAAAGGCAGAATGCAGAAACCAACTTGTACCAGCTTTTAAAATGTCAACATGTGATGCTTTACAAATTTCAAAATGTCTTCCACTCTCTGCCTTTCAGCCGTGTGTATCTCTTCTCCTTTGGATATTTCTCACACTCCCTCCTCTCTCCAGTACACATCTCTCCGCTTCACGTTATTAATGATGTCCTCGTCTCTAACTCGTTGCACTTTACACTGATATGGCACGAGAGCCCCTCCACAGATCCACAACCAGCTGCTCCTCCTGCGCTCTTCACATCTCTCAGGAAAGTTGGCTGTGTGTGAATAGCTCACCACCTCATTAGGAACAAAAGAGGAACTTGAAGGACTACTGGACGACACATGGAAACACACACACTAACACACACACGGTGTATATCCCCTTAGGAAGGTGTTAAGGGCAGAGAAGAGGATGTTTTTGTGCTTCTGAGCAGATGAGGGAAAATAGTGACTCACATATTTTCTTATCCTTAAATGTTTCCTGGTTTTAAAAGCTTGGCCTTATAAGGCTAACATGCAGTCCTGACCCCCCCCCCACACACACACACACACACACACACACACACACACACACACACAAAATCAAAATAAACTTCTGTCTGCACTTAATTCCTACAAATATACATGTGAAATTAAGCATGCAGAAGCAGACACCAATGTGCAAACATAAATAAACACACACACACACACACACATCTGTCTTAACTGCCTTGCCTGGAGCTTACTATGACCTAGTCTTCTTCACACGGCTGCTAATTAATAAAATAAAACACATTTTGGGTGATGTCATTTCAGCTGTGTTCTGCTAATGGCCATGTAGGATCACACACACACACACACACACACACACACACACACACACACACACACGAATCTAATGTAATGTGCAACGACAGCTGACCTGGATTCAGTCAGTTAACACTTAACAGTTTATTTCTGCTCCCACCTACAATACAGACCCAAAGCCCACCAGCGCCAACCAACAACTTCCAACAACAAACTAAGAGAGCGTTAAATGCTCGCACATCTAAAAAAAACAAAACAAGGAGATTTGGACTTAAAAATACGCAAATAAAAAGACATATTTTATACCTTCACTTTTGGAGTCGAGGAAATAAAGTAGATGGAAATGAGTTCTGTGTTCGGAACGGTGTGCTGAAAATTAATGAGGCAAATCAGTGAAATAAATGTGTGATAAATGACAACTTCATTGCTGTTGAGTTCATTTCAACAGATCAGTCACAGATCAGTCGGTGTTTCAATGCACGCGTGAAAATACACAACCGGAGAAAATCTACCACTTCCTCACAGAGCCCCTCCTCCAACACACACGAACGCGCACATGACCAATGAGGGCACGAGATAAGTGTGTGCCCCGATGGAAGGCTGACAGGCAGGTAGGCCATCCATACTTTTTACAGTATTACGGCTTCTACAGATGACTTTTTTTTATGGATTTTTTGTCAAAGCACTTCAGATATTCATTGCTATCGGGATGTTAAGAGCATTCCATGGAATATAACAAAAAGTGTATCTTGAGCCGGTTTCTGAAACGTACCTACCCCACCTTTAACATGAAGACAGTTCATCAAGTCCAAGTGGATGTTTGCGCCAAATTTTAAGAAATTCCCTCATGGTATTCCTATGTTATGCTTTCAAGAGAGAGGGACAAATAAAGTGCAAACCTTACGCCTCCTGCCATGGCTGTCCCCTTAGCGAGTAATAATCAAACAGCTCTGATCAATTAAGAATGAATCAAAATAAACTATAAAGTAAAATAGGATAAAAACAGTCAATCCTTCAGGAGGATGGACCTCGTCGCTGCATGCTCCAGGGAATACCCACAATGCAACTTGGACAGATTAGTGTGACATATATCGATCGCAAAGGTAGTGTGTCACTCCTGTTCTGAAGTCTTTACACTGGTTTCCTGTGTGTCAAAGAGTAGATTTCAAAATACTGCTGCTGGTTTATAAAGCACTGAATGGTTTAGGCCCAAAATACATTTCTGACCTCCTGCTAAATTATGAACCATCCAGATCTCTCAGGTCTTCAGGGACTGGTCAGCTTTCTGTCCCCAGAGTCAGAACTAAACATGGAGAAGCAGCGTTCAGTTATTATGCTCCAAATATCTGGAACAAACTCCCAGAAACCTGCAGGTCCGCGGCAACTCTTACTACTTTTAAATCCAGGCTGAAGACTTTTCTTTTTGTCGCTGCTTTTAATTGAACTTTTCATATCTTAGACTGCACTGTAACTTTTATCCATGTACTTTTTCTTTTAATGTTTATTTTATTAGCTTTTATTTGTAATGACTGATTTTAAATGCCATTTTCTTAATGTCTTTCATTTTTTTTTTTGTAAAGCACTTTGAATTGCCTTGTGTTGAAAAGTGCTATATAAATAAACTTGCCTTGCCTTGGGTAGATCGCATGGCATTGAAAAAAAAATAATAATAATCATCCATCCTTACTATGGCATTTGCCACTTGATTGATGTACAGGTAAGCCAGTCTGAGTTGTATTGTGCCAGATGGGTTCATGCAGCTATGAGGGGGCCTCACCTCCTCATCTGAAGCGCAAATGCTGTGCACTATTATGCGCAATTAGTTTAAGCGCGCCACAGTTTATCCGCCGTGTAGTCCACTAGCGCTCGCGACACAGATTGGGCAGGGGCAGATCTTTAGGGCTTGGTTCATTTTACAAGTAGCTCCCAAGCTGAAAAAGAGTTTGGCACCCCTGTTATAGATTATCTACAGATAGTAAAGAAAACACTTATCTAAAAATAGTCCAACTGTAAAATGAGGCAATCTCACTATGATTTGTTCAACAGCAGAGAGTTATAAGATGTATCATGATGACAAAAATAGCTATTATGACCAGCAGAAAGGGTAGAACACAACTCCTATTGAAGTGTTGAGTTTCCAGGCCCACGTAGAGCCCAACAAGGAAGGAAAGTAGACCAAGACAACATGGAGCCAGAACCAGACCCACTGCAGGTCAGAGCTCAGTGGCTTTTTCCAAAACGTTCTGGAAACAGACATTCCTCACATACCTCAGTGTTCCAACACTAACGGACATCATTCAAAGTAATGTGCGCTCAAAAGAAATTGCAACACACAGACACAGCGACACACTTGTGGAACGACCGCGGAAATAAGCAGCAAAGTGACAAGATGACGGGTCTGCCCACCAGCAGCTGAGGATGGATGGAGCAGACGGTTAAGTGCAAATGTATTCTGATGTCGAGTGGGCAGCAGGTGTGGCTGTGAAATGACAGCATAAATATTTGTGTACACACACACAGACACACACACTACAGAGGAGGAGGAGATGGAGCAGGCACTGTCATGACAGATAGTCAACTGCCTGCCTTACAGTTTCCAACGACTTTCTCATTTGGTGAATCAATAACATCCAAAAGAAGTCAAACTCAACGCTGCAAAAATAGTACATTAAACTACTGCAGCCTTCAAGGAGAACGTCAGCAAGTTTCTTCCCTTGCATTTATTTCTTAATCTTTACATAAGCATAAATATAACTAATAACATTCGTAACAGATTGTATGATAAAATCCAGTGAATTGTGTTTTAAATAACAGTAATATCAGTATATTTACAAGCATGCCAAGGTTGATAAAGTTGAAAATATTTTAGGTACATTTTTTGTCTGTTGTTTAGTCATTCCAAGCTATCCTTACGAAGGATAAATGTCTATGTAGTATGGATATGTGAAAAAGGAGCATGCAGTATTGATGTCTTACAGGGGTCTTCTAGCCCAGAGTCCACATCATTAACACGTCTGGCCTCTCAGTAAATGTAGTCTCGAGACTCTAGACGTCCAGAAGTAGCTTCTTAAAGACGTCTCATCAGTGACACGCAGTATATACAATGTCACCAGAAGACGTATACAAAAACGTGTCATTTTCAATTCCCAGAAAAAGTCTCCTGTACGTCCAAACACGCCGTCTTTGAGACATGTGTGTGCTGACTGGGCTGTTACATGTAGGCAGCAGGAATATGTGTTTATAAAGAAAGAAAGTAGAGTTCTCCAGATTTTGACAACAATCCATATAAGAGCATGTTTAGACTGGAGAGCACAAGCTTGACTAACTAGTCTGAGAGGTGTGTGTGTGTGTGTGTGTGTGTGTGTGTGTGTGTGTGTGTGTGTGTGTGTGTGTGTGTGTGTGTGTGTGTGTGTGTGTGTGTGTGTGTGTGTGTGTGTGTGTGTGTGTGTGTGTGTGTGTGTGGTGACTGCTGTCCCTGTCCATCAGAGGGTCATATGAGGAGCAGATTAGGGTTTCTAACCGCTAACCCCTGTCGCCATGGCCCCATCGTCACGGAGACGGTGAGGAGAGTCATCGTGTTCCAAACCTCCCCTGACTCACCCTTCCTTATCACAGTACACAGAACACACACACACACACACACACAACCACATCTAAATCAGGACTTTGTGGTGCGGCGTGTTCGTCATCCCCACCAGCCTTAAAATCTCGACCAATCACGTCGGTTCGAGCCAGAGCAGAGGAATGCCATAATCCAAATGCACCTAATGATCATTTTCATTATGATTATTTTCTTAACTAGACATTATGGTAATTATATTAGTCAGATGTATATGATCGGATATTTCCCACTGGCTTCTACTACGCCTGACATTATTTCCTTATATACACACATATATAAATGAAGCCAAACATTATTTTAGCACATATTTCCAGCATGGTCCTTGAATGTAAAAAGACATTGAAAGCAAAACAAGTAAATCTTAAACGACCTTCTTACTGCAAATAAAACCAAATATATGTACACCTATTTATAGCATATTCAACAGAAGGCTGTTCCCCAGTGTGACACCAGTCTGTTGAAAAAGGAAGAAATATGCTCGCTGCATCTGGAACCCAGCCAAAAATGAGAAGATATGTTACGATATAAAACAAATAGAAACCACAAATTCTCCCTTTTCAAAATCTGGAACATTCCGCATCGAGTGTTTTATCTTCAATCCATTAAACAAACTTTAATACCCTTTGATAAAACAACCACATGTGACGGATACATTATTTCTACAAAGCCTTTAATGCTTAGACCTGCATTTCTGCACACCTCCGACCGCTGCGTTTTGCTGACCGACGAACGCCTCATCAGGATTTCCATGATGTCAGTTGGTGTGGTAGATTCGGTCAAAATGGTTTCAACAACAATCTAATACTGTTGGTGGTTTCCTCTACCTCGAGGACCTCAGTGTCTGGTTCTTGCATTTCTCTTAGACTACTCATAATGTTAAGTCAGTTAACCGTTAAGTCAGGGCAGGGCGATGTCATGTAACCAGGGCGATGTCATGTAACCAGGGCGATGTCATGTAACCAGGGCGATGTCATGTAACCAGACCTTTGATTTTGAAGATGAAATGTATACTTTTTATGTTTTTGGTCTGTTTTAGTGTTCAGCGGGACCAGCTACGACAGTCTGTGGGAGCAGCCGTCACTTTAAGCCAGTTAGGTGGATATTTACAACCCCACGTACAAACAAGATCATAAAACTGGACTCCCCTCACCTCTCCCTCACCTCTCCCTCACCTTCCTCCTATTTAAACGTGTTGCTTGTCACAGCCGCAGCTGAAGGAGAATGAGTGGGAACAACCGTAAAATCCCAACATGAATAATCAATTGATATTAAAAACAGTTTATTGTATTCATTACAGCTAGGGATGAAAGCAAGAGTCATTTAAAAGCCAAGTTCACACTATAAATAAAACGATTGGTACTAACACACTTATAAACACATGGTAAACACAAATCTGCCTCTCTCTCTCTCTCTCTCTCACACACATCCGCTGTAACTGGGTTATTTTCTTCCCCAGTGTTTAGAGTCTATTCTTGGACGTGTCTTTGGTCGCTGCTCATGGTCGAGTGTCCGCCTGCCTTTTTATCTCACGGGCCAAATGTCTCGCTGTCTCCGAGTGCGTCAGACACACAACCTGATCCAAAGGGACGGGCACATGCTCACACCTTCCTGTCCACGAGTGACCACCAAAATCTTCCCGCTTGTCCTTTACGTTTCTGCACTCAGATTTGATTGTATTCCCAAACCCTCTCCTCTTCTTTCATCCATCACCTCTTAAGCTTGATCCACACTGTGAATTACCCCCCCCCCCCCTCGGGACCCTGAGAGTTTAATACCGACATATCTCCGCTCCTCCTTTCGCTCGTGCTTTCCTCGACATTTCATTTCATCTGTTGGAGACATCAGCGCACACCAGCAGAGGTTTTTTTATGCCCTTACCCATAAACCCTCAGTGTTTGCCAAGTGCATACAGGCTCCAGCTTGGATGTGGGTTTAGCCGAGCATGTAGCTGTGGCGCTGCAGCAACAAGCCCAGGGTTCAGGTCTAGACTTTCCTAATAAGAAGCAGCTTGGCTCGGGATATAAAATACATGAATTTGCATGTGCACAAATGTACAGAAAAATGCATGAGAATTAAGTTATACAGAGAACACATGGAAGACACACGGAAAGCTTTTTTGCTGATACAGCGTCAACACTAAGGTGTCAAAGCGCTCAATCCAATCAGGAACAGTTGAAAGAGTAAAAAGAGAGAAGGAGGCCAGTAAAAGTAAAGCGAGTGGAAAAACAAACAAGAAAGGAGAATGAAATAAAGTGTCAGCATAAAGATTAATCGAGATTATTAGGACATAATTAAAAGATCTGTCCGAACAGGTTGGAAACTGGGATAGTCTCTTCAAACATTCAAAGCACACATAGGAAGGGAAGGAGAGAGTGCTTTCTGGATTCCAAATATAGCTGCAGTCTGCATTTACGTGTATCTAAAGTGAGTGTGAGTGTGAGTGTGTGTGTGTGTGGAGTGTGTGTGTGTACATCTGTTTGTAATATGGCAGCAAAAAAGCAAAGATTGACTACATGAGCTGACTCCAGAATGGCTTATTAGACTCCAATAATGTCAAACCAGGACTTAGCAGAGAGAGGGGGGGGCTACCTGTCTCTGCTGTCATCTCACACTCACACACATGTGCACACAGACACACATAGTTTCTTGACAGGTTGCCCAGTCTTGTAGCCAAAAGCGTACAAAGTGGAACGAGCAGCATGACCTCATGTGAGACTGCTTTGTATATCAGGAAACTATCTAACCTGGGGCTACATATTTTCACACACACACACACACACACACACACACACACACACACACAGTTTCTTCCTGGTTTGTTTTCTTTCACCTGGAGGCTGAGAGAAACAATAAGACTTTTGGTTAAAGGCCAACATGTCAAGAGTACAAAGACAATGGCTGCAGCACGTACTGTATGACTCACCGCAACACACACACACACACACACACACACACACCCTCCCTTGGGTTAGGCTTAGAAAAGAACATTCCCTCATTACAGCAGCAGTTCAAAGGCACTAGACTGTAGCTATGACTCTTTCTTGCTGCAAGCCTGGACCATCACACTCACTACTGTCATCATCTATCATGCTAACACGATGACCAATAGCCCTGGCAAGACACACACACACACACACACAGGCAGGCACACACACACAGGCAGGCCAACAGCCATGTCAATTATGGGCTATCACTGGATCACGAGTAAGTGACCGTGTAAAGTCGCTAGTCAAAGTACAATCATTTATATAATATACAGTAAAGCCCATTTTGAAATGCTACATAATGATGCAGTTAAAGTCAAAGGAACTGCAGACGTGAGGAAAAGGATTGCTTTTTAGTCCAATGGCGGTCATCTCGACAGCTCGAAGCAATGCACCGTGCAAGACCTACTCAGATACTACATGTAAACAAATACTTTGTTGTGTCTAATATAGGTGCCAAGCTTATGACATGTATGGGGGGGAACTACATTTAAATACAAAATAATAATAATAATAATAATAATAATAAGTACATGTACTGTAAGACTTTAAATCTACTCAAGGAGCTAAGGGAGACGAGTGGGGTAAACCTGGATGAACTGCATTGTATCATCATAACTCCAGTGTCAATGTGAAGAATGAGATGCTTAGCAGTATGAGGCTGTGCTAGGTAGGTCAGTGGGAGGCCAACAGCCCTGCCTTATCTGGAGAAGTGCAACACACACACACACACATCTCCTAAGTCTAAGTCTGCCTCAAATCCCTCATGCATCAAGTATGACAGCATCCCATATGCTCCAGGGACGTGTCATTGGCTCACTGTGTGTGTGTGTGTGTGTGTGTGTGTGTGTGTGTGTGTGTGTGTGTGTGTGTGTGTGTGTGTGTGTGTGTGTGTGTGTGTGTGTGTGTGTGTGTGTGTGTGTGTGTGTGTGTGTGTGTGTGTGTGTGTGTGTGTGTGTGTGTGTGTGTGTGTGTGTGTGTGTGTGTGTTTCCATACAACATGATTCCCAGTTTTCCAGTCAGAGTTACTGAGCTCCTGGCAGACCGTCATCTTGTCTCCTGCCAAGTCTTCCATGTCTTAGTCTCACATCTGTTTGCCGTCTCTCACACACACACACACACACACACACACACACACACACTGTAAGATGCATTCAGCCACAAACACAGACACCTACACGTTTTTGGTGCAGAGTTTCTCAACTCCCACACAAACCGCCCGCACAACTTGAGCTTCAACTAACAATTATTTTCATCATGGATTAAACCGTGAATACTTATAGTATTACTACTAGATGTGACATCCTTGGGGATAAAGTATATATCTGTTTGTTAAACCTGATGACGTCCTTAAAATGTCTCGTTTGATCCCAACTCAAAGATGTTCAGTTCCCTGTCAAAGAAAATGATCACATTTAAAAAACTGGAATTAGAGAATTTAACTGAACTTTAAAGAAAATCTCAAACCAATACGTGTGATTATCAAAGTCGTGGCACTTAAGTTTAATCAATTATTTTGTCAAATATTAAATCAAGATGAATAACAATGTGTTCTTCAGACCCTTTATGTTGCATTAAGTGTCCTTTGTCTGGTTTTATTTCCTACATCCAACCAGCACATTGGCACCTGCTTGCAACAGATGAAACTGGTAGCAGATCATGAACACTGATATCTGAATAGTCCATTTTCCCAGAGCATCAAGCCCATGGTTACTTATTTAACTGTATAAAACGGACAAGTCAAATCAAGCAATCTGATTGGTTCTTAGCCGTGATATACTGAGCGTATACCACGGGTAGAATTGTAAGTTACTTTTCACGACAAGTCAGTATCCCTCCGCGTCTGAGAAAAATAGTATACCGTTGGGCTTCGCGTCGTCGGGCCGAACCACGCCCCTTAGCTGTGATATGAGCATATACCACGGCCTGTCGTGAGCTATTGCTGAAGTATACCTGCCATCTGACAATCTGGAGAACGTACTTTCCCAGCGCTGGAAAAACACACTTGTTGTGATCCCTGTGGATGTGGGTCCTCCAGCAGCAGTGACGGTGTGACTGTTTTGTCTTTGAAGTCAGGAGTCGTTAAACCTCTGGGAAACAGACTTCACCCCATCTCCGACCCGCAGTCAGCCAATAAAGAGCAGCTTTCCCGAAAAGCCTCATCACAAAGTCAAGAGAGGAGCTTCTGGTTATAATGATCTATTCAAAAAGCTTGCGGCCTTTGTGTCAAGTTAAGTCCAGAGATTGTTTCATCTTTTGGGAGACACTCGCTCGTTTCATCAGTCATTCGTCCGTGTCTTTAAAAGCTTCCCTCCTAGATTCTCTTTTTTTTCTCCCAAGCTCACTGTTTGGGATTAAGACTTGGGTTTCAGCAGAGGAGATATTCAGACTTAAAAGAGTGGATTTGAGGAAGTCTATCATGCTTAGTGAGACCGAAAGGAAGGGGGGAGAGACTTTGACATTTTGAGGAGAAAATCAAAAAAACTCCACGGGCTAAAAACACCTTTTCCTCAGAACTCCTCACGTCCACGTGGACAAAAGACCGAGCGAGAGGAGGGAGAAAGAAAAAAGAGGCGAACAAAAGTAAACATTGGTCATCCCTTCACCTCAAAAGTTAGCCTCTGTTCAGTGAAAGGCTTCTCGTTTTACCCCTTCTAATTTGCAATCCATCATCATCGCTTCTCATCGTGACAACAAGGCAGATCTAAGATTCGTTCGACATGAATTATGGGAAAACAGTCGGACAGAGTGATGAATGTGCTGTCGGTGTATGTTGCATCCATAGGAGGAGGGTGTACAGAGGGGAGTGCTGACGTAGGGAAGTGTGGCCTCTATATTTAAAGTCCTGACGCCCGCGGGTAGAGTAGCACGCATTCCCCGGATTCAGCCTAAATGATGGATACCTACTCTCACGGCCCGTCCACACAGCGTTTCAGGCTGCAAAAGTTGAGCAATGTTCAACTTTTGAAGCTTCTGAAGCTTTCGGTGGAAGCGTCAGCCAATCGAATCATATGCCAGTACAAGCTCTAGCCAATCAAACCGCTGCTTGTGTGTCAGGGGCGGGAGATTCATGCGATTGGTTGTTGGTCGAGCTTCAGACGCGCCCAGCTCCAAGCTTTTTTTGAAGCTGTAGTGTGGACGGGCCGTCACTGTCACAGTCTCTCTAAAAGCCTGAGTCTTAACACTCCTCTCCTCACCTCCTTTGTGCCAATGCGTGCCAGGAAATGTGCCACTTAGTCCTTTTACCCAAGTGCATCTCATGTCTCATGCACATGTCTTCTTAGGATGCAACAGAAACAAGCAGGATTGGACTGTTGCAACATTTAATTTAATGTAGGCCTTCAGCTATTTTCATCCGCTATTAATCTGACTTTTAGATTGTGTTTAAAATGGCAGAAACTAGCGTGAGAAGGACAAATGCAATTTCCTCAATCTTCAAATATTATTGTTTGTTTAACCAACTGTCCAAAGATGTTACATTTAGCTGAATATAAAACAGATTTTAGTTCCGAAAGTTCAAATACAATTCGGAAAAAAATGTTAATTGTATGAACGGAGTATCAGCAAGATGTCCTTAATACTGTTTCTTCACTCAGTGTGCAGTATAGGAGGTTTCCAACACAAAATCCCTTTCCTCTTATATTACTTATTTTTTACTTAACCACTTGACTATTTTCCTACCCTACACGTATGGAGTGACAAACAAATGGGAAGCACTGGTGTATATAATAAGGTTCCCAGTGAAAACATATATCCGTATGTGCTCCACTGTCGTAGAGGGACGAAGGAGGCTAGAGGAGGAATCAAGAAAAGAAGGAAACGACCAAAATATTCCCTGTGTGACGGAAAGGGCAGGTGACGGAGGAGAAAAAGGCTCCGTCTATTCTATTTGTGTTTTTTGGCTCCGCTCCACGTCTCTGAATTCCAGCTTTCAAGTGTGTGTGTGCATCGATATAGTGTGTACTCAAACTGTATATCTATTCCTCATTGTATGTGAACATAATCTTTAGGGAAAGAAAGCATGCGAGGCGTGTGCATGAGTTTATGAAAAGGAAGTTTCCTGAAAGTTGAGATTATAATTATGCTACATTTTCACCATCTGCATCGTTAAGCGGTTTTCAGGCAGGGATTTGTCCGTGTGTGTGTGTGTGTGTGTGTGTGTGTGTGTGTGCGTGCGTGCGCTGTATGTTTTGGCTCTCACACTGTGGGAGGGAGTTTATCAACAACAACAAAGTCCAGCACTAAAAGCCCCTCTGGTTCCCATGAGCCCGGCCCACGCAGCCTCTCATTGGATTGTGTTGCTCTCTATTGTCCAACTCTATACAAAGTTGCTACGAATAAAGCAGTAAATCAATGTTTAATCACAAGGTTACGATGATGAGATTACAGCATAATTACACACCCCAGCCACATCAGTGTCGTCGACATGAGCTCGGTGCTGTCGCTCTCGTTTCTGAGATGAATGCTTGAGAAAACTCAGTCTTTAATCGGGACAGTCATAAAAGTAGAGACTGTAAGTCAAAGAGAGGGATTGTAATTTCGCCCTGTATGTTGACGTTGTAAAAACAGTGGAACTTCTAAACATAAAGACTGTTCTCGAGGAGAGTGATGAGTAGAAACATGTGTTTCTTTCCTTTTCATAATAAGATATATTGAGCTGTCGCTGTCAGGCAGGAGTATAGTTCATACAGAGGGAAGACATCAATCATTGTTAAAAAAAAATCAAGATGCATGACCTTCTTGAAACCTTTTTATTATGACTTCATGCACACAGATCATGAAAAAGTGCAGAACGAAACAGGGAGTAAAAAATAAAAACAAGCAAAGATAAGATCCCTGCATTCCCAAGCGGATCCAGATAATCCGGATATTTATCGTTGTGTAATCAGGAGTAACAGATTGACTCTCCTCGAGCTAAACTCCAACCTGCCGATAGCAAAGACTAAGCTTCATTCTCCATGACAGACGGAAATGCTAACACCTCCAACACGGAGAGATAGTGGACAGACATTGATTCAAGATATACAAATTAAAGGTAAAGCAGTTATTTTCATGTTTAAAGAAAAGCCTTTAAGCCTTTAAGCCTTTTCCCTTTAGCTTTATATAGCTGTTTGAGCATGTAACTGGTGTCCAAAGGCTAAAATCTATCTGAAACTCCACCCCCTGCCAGAAAAGCCTCCATTGGACTCCTTTATTTACTCATGTAACATAGTGACATCACCAAGTAACAATTGCGCTTCTATGGAGAACCGCAGTGACGCGTCCTAAAACCCGGAAGTACGTTTTACCACGTCCGGTTCCTTCGACAAAAAGCAGTGGGATTTCTCCATAGGGTTTGGAAAATAGCTGGAAATAAGGTCTGTGGTTGAGACACATTGAAGAGACGGTTCACGTTTTGTTCTACGACATTAAATCCATCAGCAGTGGCCCCACTGGGGATTTTGAAGAGCTTACGTGTCTGAAAAACGATGGTTGTTAACAAGTGGCTGAATACGACTACAGAAGTTGTCGAGGCCGTTTTACGTCATTACACCGAACACGTAAACACTCCGCTAAGATTGTTTTTCCCCGTGTTCTGCTTGAAAGCAAGTCCCTGCCTCGTGCAGACTGTTAGAACAAACGCTTCAACTTTTAGAATATGGATCTTGAGTTGGCGTGACGTTGAAGCAGCGAACATGCTGTAATTCCTTTATAGCATAACGTTAGCATTTTGCTTCTGGCGACTAGATTTATGATTAGAAAATTATAAAAGTAGGGTAGACATGTGGATATTATCCAGCTGAACAAAACGTGATCCGTCTCTTAAATGTGTTTCAACCACAGACCTGATTTCCAGCTATTTTCCAAAACCCTATGGAGAAATTGCATTGGTGTTTGAGGAAGGAACCGGAAGGAGTTTACTTCCGGGTTTTAGGACTGCGGTTCTCTATTGGCTAGCGCTCCAGCCCATTGTACGTGATTGGTTAAGGGGTGGGATATCTCTTTGCCGTTGACCAATCACAATAGAGCCGGCCAGCGAACAGAGCAGACTGGACCAAATACTAAAATGAGCATAATATGTACTAGTGCTGCACGATTAATCGAAAAAAGATCGTGATCTCGATTCAGACACCTATGCGATCTCATTTCTAAATTACGGTGATCCTATGACGTCAAGCTGATTTTTTTTTTTTTATTATTTTGCTTCTGAATAATACCAACTTGCAATGTCAATCATACTTAAACGATGTAAAGCAAATATAATCTATACATTTAACATTAAAGTACCATGATCGCATGCAAATGGTAGTGTTCTGGCCGTCTCTCCTCCTCATGCGGTGTTAACGCTGCAGCCACGAGGGTTGCCAGTTTTTGCGGAAGGAATAAGCAACCAGGTCTATGAAAACAAGCGCAAAAGAACATGAGCACTTTAAACCTATATATGTCGGGTCGGCTATTTGAAAATAACCTATCTACAATCTCACAACCGCAACAACCATTACTTACTACCA
Organism: Pseudochaenichthys georgianus; assembly: GCF_902827115.2. Lineage (NCBI taxonomy): Eukaryota > Metazoa > Chordata > Actinopteri > Perciformes > Channichthyidae > Pseudochaenichthys > Pseudochaenichthys georgianus. Next base: position 3,097,940 of record NC_047524.1, on the reverse strand, counting down.
AGCAACTTTACAGAAAGATAAGCCCAATGTGGCTTATAATAAGTATACCTGGCAACACTCACTGACTGCAGCACGTGAGGGCAGGAGCCGGCAGTATGTTTACAGAAGCGTTAGCATTAGCACTGATTAGCAAAGAGTGACGAGAGCGACTAGTAGTACAGGAAAAACAGAAATGAGTGACACAGAAATGAGTGACAAGGAGGTCGAGGACAATGACAACAACACCGATGAAAATCCCGGTGGCGACTCTGGCGAGAGTGAGAGGGAAGTTGTGCTTGTGCCGAAAAAAGGACCACATTCATCCAGTGGGTGGAACTTTTTTGGATTTGATCCTGATGATGACTTACAAAAAGTCGTCCACTGTAAGCATTGTTCTCGCATCGTCCAACGACGTCAGGTAACACCACAAACCTATTAAATCACCTGCAACGTCACCATCAAATATTTTTGTTACAAGAGAGACAAATGTTGTCTGTTTTCATTGTACTCACGTGACGTCTAAGAGTAAGAGTGCAATAAATATTTTCATTGAAACGATGAGAATCGTGATCTCAATTCTTATGGAGCAAAATCGTGATTCACATTTGAGCAAGAATCGTACAGCACTAATATGTACTCATGAAGGGTAAAGTGCTTTAAAGTTCAGAGAAACAGATAGAGTTTGTGCAGTTATATCAAAATGCTAATATAAAAGTGACAATGATTCAGTTTCAGAAGGCCATTAAATGAAGCCGCAACTATCCCTGCCCTAATGTTATTTTTCAATAACAATTGTTCTGCTTCATAAAAGAAGGTGTTGCGTGGTGTCAGTTATTATATAATAAATGGAAGTTGAGGGATGAAGGACAGGTAATCACATTTAAAATAAAAAACTCACACAGACTCAACAAGCAAACATTGCCCGTGAGCAAAAAGAAGGAATTTGAAAAACTCTCAATACAGTTTGAAATATAATATGAGAAGGAATACGTGCCGTCGTAAGTGTAAGCTGAAGAAAGAGTGACACATGGCTGATAACAGATGAAAGAGAAGTCGGCGTGAGTTTAGTTTCTGAAGCCCACCTCATAAACCCTTGGGGAAAGAAAGACGAGGGGGAAACCTGAACAAAGCCCAGAGAAGCTACAAAGAAAGCAAGAACAGAAAGGTCCAGTAGATCCAGCGGGCAGGTGATGTGGCTCCAGCTGCAGCCATACAACAGGCTGTCTTTGATTCAGTTCAAACACATAGCAGGAGAATCACCTCACTGATGAAGGAGCGCCAATGATATCAAACTACCACATCGTAGCTCTGCCAGGCACTGACACACAAAGAAATAACTCTCTCTGGAAGGAAGGGAAAGTGTGAGGATATTTACACCAGCATTAAAGAGGCAAAGGTGCAGTGGACAAAGATGGACAAATGTTTTACTCATAAATCCAGTTGTACGGTAAAGGTAGTGACTCACTAAAGTGTCTGGTGTTTTCCGCCTGGGGGGGCGGTACCTGGACAGATGAGAAGTCAGAGGAAGAAGATACGGAGGGGAAAGTGAGGAAGAAAGTGTCTGAACAGATCAGAGGAGAGATGAAGGAGATGGAGAACACAGGTAGGGAGAAAAAGAAAGAAAGATGATTTATAATCAGTAGGGTTGCCAAGGGGCGGAACAAGTTTCCGGTAAATGTCCATGGGAAGTTAAGCTGGGGAATTTTTTTAATATTCCATATTTGAAATTTATTTAAGTTTTCCGCACTCTCGCAGGAATATCTCCGCGAGCGAGCTTAAGTTTCATTTTCGATTGCATGGCCGTTTCTCAATGTCGAGTAAACCTGCTGCAGAGCCACTATTTCAAGTATACTACGTCATCGAGTGGCGCCGATTGCTGGGCATTTAACACATATGATTTAACATGCATTTAAACAGTCCTTCGGCGCCACTCGATGACGTAGTGTACTTGAAATAGTGGCTCTGCAGCAGGTTTACTCGACATTGAGAAACGGCCCGTGATATAGTCCAGCGCAACACCTTCGTCCCACATGTTGCCACTTGTTTCTACCATTTTCAGGCGATGTAGGTTAGGTGGTCCGCGAGTGTTTTTTTATTGGTTAAGTGTCCTTGGTATGAAAAAGTTTGAGAAACACTGATCTAGATGAATACATTTGTATGTGATATTTTCAATTTAAACATTAAATAAATATATTATCCCATAATATCATCAAAACTTACTTTGTGTAGTCCACAGGCTCAAAATTGTCTCAAAAGTGTGATCAGGTCTTCTAGAAATCATGTGTGCACGTGATGGAGGAATGCACAGCGCCTGCAGGGGGGGTGGTCTCAATAGCCATGCAGTCAGCAGGGTGCTATGGCATGGATACTCACGTGTACTTGAATGGCATCCGTTTGTTTTAGTCAAGATTATGCTAAAATATACTTTCCCTAACTATATTTAAGTTCCCTACGAAGAGCCCACCTTCAATTTAGAAAATTCCCATACATTCCCGTTAATTCCCAGTTCATTCCCGTTAATTGCCATGGAAAGTTTCCATCTTTGAAGATTCCCGGAATTTTGCAACCCTAAAAATCAGTAAAGCGTACGCGTCCTCAGTCCTTATCCGTGTGGCAGGCTGCTGACAGAGATGTACAATAAAGAAAGGGGAGGGACATGCTATGCTTCCATCAAACTGTCAAGGGGATTTTGAGTAAACTCACAAAATGTCTCCCAACAGCTGGGCTTAAGCGAATAAACATGCTTCCTGAAAACAACATCTACAAGGACAATGGGAAGGGACACACCGTTGTTGTGTAACTATTGCACATAATTCATCCTCTCCTCCAAAGTTTAGACAAACATAAAAGGGATGCAGTTTTATTTGAATGTGAATCCTTAATATCCAAGCAAGTGGAAAAGGACACTTGTAAGTGCAGCAGCAGCAGGTGTGAGAACTAGGAGTGTTTTCAACATCTCAAGACGTTTCTGGGCTTTTGTGCGATGGAGCCGAACCACGCTCAGATCACGGCAAACCCATATGACCTTTAAATCAAATCCACTTCAAAGTCAGAAAACTGTTCTGCATGTTTGGTACGATTTGATATAAATTGCAGCCTCGCTGTCACACAGTAGAGACGGAAATGTCTGATGTTATTCCAACACACGAGAAGAAGAGAGACGACGTTAGAGGATTTCTTGGGTCTCGGCTCTCAGCACGACTCTGCTCTAACTACCGGTTGAAGTTACATTCATCCGTCTGGTGTCGGTGAACATATGTCTCACAGCGGCGATCCAGCAGTAGCCATGGAAACTACAAGGATGTAGCGCTTACATTTAGGAGAAGTGATGGATTATTACACCAATGCCACACACACATCCCATGATCAAAGTAAGAAGAAAAGTCACCCAATCGGCGTCCTCAAGAGTCCGCTGTGACTCGTGTTGTGAAATAAACTCTGTTGGAAAGACGGCGAAGGACATTCCCTTCCGACGGAGGCCTGCTTCACAGCTACTCTCCTGGCAAAAGAGCAACTCCACGTGTGGCTCAAGGGCAACTTGACCTGCTTACTTTACACCTGTTCACTTCCCTCGTCTAAGCTTGCCCTGCCTTTCTCAAGCTAGCCGTCTCCTGGTTATGACGAAGTCTGCTTCATCACAGCCATCAACATCAAACCACGAAGCCCTCCTTTGTACATAAACATTCAAACTATGTTCCTGTGATACGTGAGGTTGAATGTTATAGCCCTTTCATTTCCTTTCCGTTTGTGCCGTAATGCTGTGAAAGTGGGGGGAAAAGACAAAGGTCATTTGCTTTAGAACAGACATGATCAGTCGAGCCTAAATCGGTGCAAGTTGTGAGGAGAAAGATGGATCCTTTGGATTAGGTACACTTGGTTGAGCAGAGGACAGATAACGGGCGATGAGGCGGTGAAGATGGGGGGAAGATGGAAAGAAAGAAGCCATTAAAATAGCTACTGCACTGCTCTGCTCTATTTGTACCTCTTGTGTGTTGTCTGTATGCTCGACACAGCGCCATTACACAGCAGCAGCTCTGGGATTTCAATATTAAGCATTGCTTTACTTTGAAGGAGCTGCAAACACAAACGTATGCAAACAAACACAAGCATGAAAGGCATGTAAAATATCAACAATTCCAAATGTGCCGCCATGAGAGAAAAATACAGAGCACACACACGCACACACACGCACACACACACACGCACGCGATTCCCCCCATGGGGATCTCCAATTTGAGGCGAGTCCACACACGTGACTATGTAAACAGATTTAGGTCCCCACCAGTAAAGTAATGCTAGGCCACACACACACACACACACACACACACTAGTGGTCAGACTGGCAGGCAGGAGGGAAGCTTGTGTGCTGGGATCTGACCAGTGCACCGTATACTGGCTGCCAACAGTCCACCACACGCACCGCCGCCGTGTCCAACCATACATGTGTGTGCCTACATGCGAGTGCGACCTTGACTTTGTGAGCAGGCCTTCGTATCCTTAAACACAAGTGCGTGTCTTTGTGTGAGCGACTGTGTGTCCTCCGAGTGTGTGTGCATGGGAGTGGGCGAGTTAAATACACAGTATACACATTGTAGGGACTCCCTTGACTTGTGTTTACTGATCGAGATAAAGACCGTCATTCCTCTCTCACCACCAACCTACTGTACTTCCTGCTCGTCCAACCAGAGAGGCACTTAAGCCTGGGTAATGTCACCGATATCTTATCTTGCCAATAAAGTCGCTTGAATGGGTTTAGATTGAACTGAGAGAGGGAGGGAAACAAGAGGGCACACACTGCTGCAATGGGGTCATTTCACCCCCCCATTGAGAGAAACTCCGGCCCCCCTCCTCCTCCTCCTCCTCCTCCCATCTCACATGTTAATGTACTTACCGCTCTGCGAAACCTTCAATCTGCCCGAGATGCTGGCTGGCATAACAAACAGGGCCCTGAAAGTAGTCCCCCCCCTGTTTCCCATGCTGCACCGGAGGTATTTCGGCGGTGAAGCGAATTCCTAATGTTGGATCAAATAATCTACCCACTACTTCTCTGCCTTTCTACTTCCCTCTCTCTGTGAGTTCTGCGTCTGCCGCTTCACCTTCATGTCTCCTCGCTGCAAGTCGTTGCTCTCCACCGCCATTTCTCCGTCTCTTTCCTCTCGGTTTGCGGTAGGCAGTGAGACGCATGGTCTAGCCACACTGACCAATAAAAAGCAGCCCTTAGCCTTTAGTCCGCACGTCTGGTATACAGCTCAGGACGTTGCAGGCCAGGACGCCCCACTGCCTCGGCGGGAAAAAGCGCTCGCACCGTCTTATCATGATGTCACAAGTTTGGATTAGTCATGAGCTTTCCTGCACGGTGTGATCCGCTTTTCGTGCTATCTTTCTAACCTCCCTGTTTACCATGCTTTTTTACCCAGGGGGTTACTGGCGCAAATTTACACCTCGAAGAACTGCAACCACAGACTGACTCAATAAAAAACGAAACGCTATTAAAAGCATCCCAACGCAGCACAGGCTTCCTTTGCTTCCACTGCGAGAGAACACAACAGAGGAGAGGAGTAATGAAAGAACCAGGAGGGGTAAAAGGAGCATAAAAAGCAGCCGTAAAATATTTTTAGCCTCTCAGACCCATTCATGTCTCGAACCAGGGCCAGGAGGAACCGCACTGCCATGACTATGAATGGTACTGTTAGTTACTTAGTACTTTTTCTTCTCTTTCTCTCTTGGCAAGTGTCCTGCCACTGGAGGAATGCCTGGTTCAGATTCACATGTGTGTGTAGCGGCTGGACAAAGAGAACCAGTGTGGACAACAGAACACAATCAACCACTCAATGGACAGCTATTAACTCATCGCACACAAACAAATTCCAGAGTCCACGGACGAGAAGCGGTGACATTCAGAACCAACCAATCAGGACGCCTCTAACGCGGCCACAATGGAGCCAGTCAATGAGCAGCAGAGGATGATGGGAGATCTGTGAATCAAAGTGTCCGGCTCCTCATCCCTGTCTCGCTAATCTTCACCCTGTCGCCCTTCTCCTTTCATTCTCCCTTTCCTCCCGTTTCCCATGATGCATCTCTCATTGGTTAAAGGTGGTTTGAAGAGGCCATCGGGCACAGTCCACCTCCCACTCGTGTATGAATCACCCCATTGTGCACTGGATTCCAATTCTCACACTTTCTTTTAAACCCAAACATGCAACCGACATGTGAGCAGTTGCAGTTTTTTGTGGAAGTAAAATAATCAAAAGCTAATGCACAATAGGACTAAACAATATTTGAGTATTGCTGTAAATCACGTCAGAGTATCTCTCCGATACAAATCTCAGAGGTGTTGAGGTAATGAGTTACATATTATCTACATCTTGTCATCGAGAACATCCCGGTTCAACTTTGACCTACTGTTCGTGAGCATGCACACAATTTGACGGATTACTGCCGACAAAAGGTGCGCTCACTTCGGTTTTACTGCCAAATAAAGTTCAGTTATTGCTAATCAGGAAACATTGTCTGCTTGTCTGCTTGTGTGGGCGAGTACATTTTACACAACTCATAACAGCCCCTTAACAGGACACTCAACTTTAACAAGATTCAATTCCAGACAGGAAGGCATTACCAATCCTTTCAAGGTTTATTTGTTCAAATCTCAACTGAACCAGAGACTCGTTGAATCTTTATTTCCCCAAATTAGAAGCAGAAGTCCGAAATTATCTTTTTAATGATGAAAAAATACATGAATCTCCCGTTTAAACTTCCCTTTACTTCTTCTGGGGTGATTTTTACCCGATTTTAAAACTAAATTTGATTTGATAAAACTCATCATATTGCCGCTCATGTTTCTGGCCCCATCGTACTTGCGTCCCCAGATTTCAGTAATAGGCGCGTTCATACTTTTACCCGTACTTTTCCCGTTTAGTTCCGTTAGTGCCTGGAATTTTGCGTTCACACCAAAAAGAGTACTTAGTTCCGAGAACTTTTACCCCTTTTTGCAGTGCCTGCTAGAGAGGAGGTACTATCCTGGGGGGAAAAAAGTACCAATTTCTGATTGGCTGGGCGGATTGAAAACCACGCCCCGAAAAACTCTGAAAAGTTTTGTGAAGCCGCCATTGTATTGGCTGGCATTAGCATCATTAGCATTAGCCCCGCGCACAAACGGAGAGAGAATAATTTATGGAAACACAAAAAAAAACATGGGAGCGGTGGAGATGAGGAGGTGTTGGCGTTCTGGCGATTTACTCGGAAGGCTTCTGGGAGTCCCAGCAGCTTCTACTGAAGCCAGTCCCCAACTCCGGGGACTTCCGGCCGAGGACTTTGGGTGGCAGTATACGCCGTGATCTGTACTTAGTTCCATGGGGGTACTAAGTGCTGGCACAAATCCTCATTCACACCAACGGTGTTTCAGGGCCGGTTCGGAGCTGGAGCTTGAAAAGCACCGGGTTTCCCTGTTCACACCGCAGCGGAGCAGCCTCTTAGCTCCGGAATCCGGTTCGTTTCAAGCACCAAAAAAATTGTCCGGCTAGAGGAAAAGCACTGCATACGCCACGCTTCAAGGCAGGGGCAGGGGGGATCGGAATCGTCGTTGAAGTTGATGATTACGATTGTAAAGCAGTTTTTAATGTAGCATGTAACGACTGTAAAGTTGGTAGTAAAGTCGTCCCATTTCTTCCATTTCGTTTCGACAGAGCAAAACCAAAACGAGTAGCGCTTCAACACAATCGGCCATTGTTGTTGTTGTCGGTGTGAGCTGTGAGGGGTTTCAGCGTGGTTTGGCTTTATGAAGCAGGCACGCAAACGGTTACGTCATGACGCAAACGATGACGCAATGACGCAGCACCAGTCGGACTCTGGGCGGTGTGAAAAGAGCCGGAGCCAAACCCAAGAACCGGTTCTGAACCTGAAAAGCTCTAGCACGGAGCTTGAACCGGAGTTGCGTTGGTGTGAATGAGGTATAAGTGCGGCAAAGTACTTGGTGTGAAAGCGGCTATTGACTTTTGTGATTGCAATATTATCAGAACTGAAACAACGGTCACAACTATGGCCAGATAGACTCAGACTTGGTGTTAGAATAGAATTACTCTTTAACAATGTGTAGACTTTTGGATGTTGTTTTAGTCACTTGATAAGATGCACATAATTAAACTTGACACGGTACTCAACCTTAGCAGTTCTTCCCACATCACCCACAACTACTTCAAGTCAGCTTTAGGCTACCACCATAACTGATAATGCATCAACCGAATTCAACCCGTTTCCTTCACCACTTTCATGGCTCGCCACAAACCACAGCATGTAAAAACAGGTGCTTGTAGGGTAACTTTAAAGTATCTCCTCTATCTTTCAAATTCCCAACCTCCCTTCGTTGATGCTGTATTACCTTTCATGCATTTCCCTATTTGCTCATTTGAATTTGTAATATGAAGGCCACCAGTTTATCTAAAACAAATCTGATAGAAAATCACTTTTGACACTAATGGCAAAGGATAACCAAGCAGAGTGTGTGACCTCAGCGTATTAAGACGCAGCTCCCTCTCCCTCCCAACACACACACACCCACTTCTCACTATCACACTCACACGTTCCCTGTCACGTCTTCATTTTTAGCACCCGGCAGTGTTACATGGAATACGAGACGACCACCCACACACACTCTCACACACACACACATATGCTGCTGGGAAATGTGAATGACTGTCACTAAAAGTGCCATGAACATGCTAAATACAATAGTGCCTTGTGCTGCAGTGATGAGTAACTCGGAGCTTTTGTGTGTGTCTGTGTGTGCGTGCCGGTGTGTGTGCTTTTTTGTGCGCTGAACAACCAAGGACAGGCACACACATGTGGGTGCTGAGTGCCTCATAAATCTCACTCTGAATCAATTAGAAAGCATACATGTGAGAAGGTCTATAGCAGCCTGGTACACAGTTGAATGCTGGCTTAATTATAGACACACCACACCCAAACAACACACACACACACCCAGACGGAAAGACAGACACACACAAACAGTGAGGGTCTTATGTAACTCATAATTACACAAGAAACTAATCCAAAAATGAAACTTAATGTTGTATTTGACTGGATTTGTCTTCTCTTCATGTGTATCTTTCTTTGTTATTCTTTGTATTACCCCCCCTTACGTAAAACACACACTCATTCACACACATAAGCTGTCTGCCAGAGTTAAACAGTATGGAGGGAGTTGTCCAGACTCAACCAAAGAGGTGTGTGTCTGTCCATTTGAGTTCAAACACAGCTTCCATTTCTTTTCTTTTGATATTATACAACTCTTTTATTCACTGCTCTCCGATTGAACGTTACCTTGCATGTCTGTGCTAGTGTTGCACTCACAGATTCATAACATCTGTATCTATTGAATTTATGTAACTGTTTTTTTTTTTTTGCTTACTACAAGAGAAGGTTATGTTGCTGTAACCTTAATGCTAACATTTCTCAAGAGCGAGGTAAATAAAACGATTAATAGAGCTGAACCAAATATGAGTTCTTAAACTAGATCAAATTTCCCATAATGCAACAGAGGTAGTTACATTTGTGAAAACAGAGACAACATACTGCACTGTGTGTTACATGCATAATTGAAAGTACGGCACTCACAGATTCCCTACCTCCTTATTGTTAAACGCCTCACATTTGAGAAACCATCAAATGTCTGCTGTGTTTTCTCATAAAAACAGCTTTTAAATTGCAGTTTAATTTGCTCCAAAAATAGAGCAATGTTGCCATTACTAATTTGCTCCTTTTAGGCAAATCATGACGGATCCACAACATGAATAAAAAAGGGTGTAGTAAGTCTACGTCTAGTGACTCAGTCCACTCAGCCCACCTCCATCTGTCTGCACTAAACCCCACAACCACAGCTATTACTCCATTACAGCAGGACATTCCCAATATGTTCCAATGGGAAATCTCTGCCAGGCACTTACTGTTCTTTTACACCTATGTGAGAAATGGATGAAACCCAGATTAATATCACACGTGCGCGCGCACACACACACACACACACACACACACACACACAGACAGACACAGAGTTGTACACACACAGCATGGGAACAACGATCACCTGTGAGAAGACACATCTGTGAGGGACAGCGAGAAACCATGGCTCATATAAATGCAGTTCCAAAACAGACTCTGTCGCCCACTAATCCGCCCACAAACCATCCATTCGAGCTGGAAGGCAACAGTTGCTTATCAGTCAACTTATCTGGAAGTAAAAGCGCCAGGAAAACCTCCTCCGCAATGTGTAGAGGAAAGAAGAGGAGAGGGGAGAAGAAGAAGAACACTGAGAAATGCTGAAGCTATTATTAAGTCATTTAAACTGATTCAATCGATGTCAGTGGCCCCTTCAACATTGATGAGGCGGCAGACATCTTTGAATGAAATGTCATGAAATCCTTATATGAGAAAAATCACGATGACGGAGGATGCCAACTGTAAGTGTGAGTTTACTAATTTTCCCCGTAGAGATAAGTTTACACAGAGAGTTGATGCCCTGAGCTAGGAGAACATCATGTTTCACACTTCTAGTTTCTCTCATGCATATGCAATCACACTTCCACATGCCCTGTTCTCACTCTGCTTATGAGTACAATAAGGTGGTGGATAAGGTGGAAAACAATCAAAACAGGTTCATTTTTGGCTTGCAACTAATGTTTTTTTTATATATATATATATATATATAATTGAATCCCTCAATTGTTTTAATGATTGATTAATTGGAAAGTCTATATAAAAAAAAAAATTGACACTGACAAATATTATGTAGGGGTGCATTTAATGATGTTTGCCTGATTTGGTCTATTAGCCAGGTCATTTTTAGGTTTAGAAAACATCCAAAACAATGCAGAAAGGGACACGTTCAAATGTCTTACTATATCTCATCCACTGTCCAATACCAAGACATATTCCATTTACATTGGAAGTAGGGCTGCTCGATTATGGCACAAATCATAATCTCGATTATTTGGGTCAATAATTGATATCACGATTATTAAAAACGATTATCAGTTTACTTTGAAAACATCAATTTATTGAAAAAAAACTGTTGATTACCCTGAACTTTAAGTATAATTCGAACTGAAAAACCAATAAAGGGTTTTTAAATTATTTTTTAATTTAAAAAAAATAATTAAAAAATGTATTTGGATGATGTTGTTTTCATAATCGTTGCAAGCCAACATCGTAATTGCGATTAATTGAGCAGCCCTAATTGGAAGACATGTGTTTTTTCATTCAGTTCAGAGTAGATTGATCACTTAAGGGTGTTTCTTCGTAGAAATAACTCAATCCTTTACTCCAGCCACACATTTGGAGAAATAGCTGCTTTTTCCTGACATGAGTATTTTAGTCCAACACAAAAAAGGAATCACGAAACTGTGCTTCAGAAAACATCCACAGGATCATCAATAATGGAAAGAATCGTAGAATAAAGCCCTACCTCGCAATTAAATTGTATAATTGGTAGTGGGACAGAAGAGATTGATCCAAGTCATTGATTGGGTGTATCACTATGACGGTGTCAATGGAGGTGTTGGTGGGATGTTTTGGACCTATAACTCTCACACTCACTCGTCCACATTCCCCACAGTTTATGCAGTTCTGTCTTTGTGGCCTTTCAAGAGTCAGTGTGTCCAGTCGAGCTCAGGTTACAGCAGCCAAGATCCTCTCTCTCCTTCTTTCACACACACACACACACACACACACACACACAAGCATCCATCATCCGAACAGCACCGGGAAGAGAGCACTGGCTTGTTGCTCTCCTAACGTGCCATACTCTGACTCGTTGCTGCTATTCTTCACTGTCCAGTAGTAGTAGGTGTAGAAAAAGAATAACCAATCAGCGGTCAAGTCCCAGGTTTGAATAACAACACCTATTGAGCTATCTAAACCAAATACAAATAAAAAGAACTACAAATATTCCCATATGCACATGGAAGGTACTGGCATCCAATGACTAAACAACTGCATGTGACTAAGAGCACGGTCTAACTTTGTCACAGTTGCCATCATCCTTCTATTCTTGGAGCTTAGCACCCTTGCAAACGACGCAGACATATCATTAAAGAAAGGACATTAAGCTGACTTAAGATGTGCTCAATGTGTGTGCGTGTGCGTGTGTGTGTGTGTGTGTGTGTGTGTGTGTGTGTGTGTTGCATCTATTCTAGGAGAATTCCAGAGGGGAGACCCTGTGACTGACCCCCACCTAGCAGGATCTGACAGGATATCACCAGCTTGGCACGCACACACACTTATAAATATGCGCATACACACAGAAACAAACAAATGATGGGCGTGTTGAAGTCCATACACACACGGGCAGTATGTTGGCTAGCCACACCTAGGTTTGAGTGTATTGTGTTTTTAAATGCTTTTCTTCGTGTTGTGTAAACAGGAGAACTATGAATTGCTTTTGTTTCAAAAGGTGCTCAAGAAAGACACTTGCTTTGTTCCATTAAGCAGTACAGTGACGTCAAATGACTATGATCCTGGTTTTCTAATACACCAATAACCTTTAAATACTCTCCTCAAAGAGGATTAGATTAGGATTAGATTCAAACACATGGCTGGATTCAGGCACTTGACTCAACTTGACAAACCAAGTTACCTGTGCTTACTTCAAGACCAGCTTTCTTTAAACCTCCACTCACGTGAGTTTTTGGCTAGTTTGGCCAGTGAGCAGGTTGCCCTCTCCAATGGTCCGATCCAATCTCCAAACTTCCTGTGACACGACAAGAGGATCCCCCTCTCCAATGCGCACAGACACACGCACGCCCTTGCAGAAACACTCCAATAAACACGCCCTAGTTTAAAAAACCTGCAGCTGACGATACAGGCGGAGAACACCGCGCACACACACACGGTAAAGTTAACAAACAGAGCGAGGAGAAAACACAGATTTGACACCATCTCTTACCTTTTCCTCCCCCGCTCCTCACTGCTCCTTCAGCCGTCTCCAAACTCTGTCACGACGAGCCTCGCCGCAGACTGCGAAAACCAAAACGCCGCTTTTCGGTAACCGGGGAGCAGCGGAGAGTAGCCTTCACTCGTTTGCTCCAACATGCAACGATGCTTCAGTGTGTGTGGGAATATGTGTGTGTGTGACAGCTCATGGAGAGAATGAGCCGAGAGAGGAGAACCGGGGAACTTAGGGGGAGTTCCCGTTAGCAGGCAGGCGGGGCGGGGGCTCCGGGAGAGTGACAGGCGGGAGAGATGTTAGCTTCTCAGCTCATTTCTGGAGTATTTCTTCTTCAGCATGAGGTTCGGTGATAAATACATGTATCCTTGGTTACCATTTACCTATTTTATGTATTTGTTTATTATCTTGTTTTATGTTTTTGTTTGTTTTTCAATAACAAATGTATGTATTTCTTTAAGAAAAATAATATATATATATATATGTTAATAATTTAGTTTTGGGGAGAAGGGGTGGGATTACATAAGTGAAACTTCTTCCCACCCCTTTTTGGATGTGTAATTAAGATTTCTATATATAATTTACAATCAGTAATATTTTTGTATCAATTTGTATTATTGTTTTTACACAATCGAAATAAATCTAATCAAATCCCTAATAGTGCATATGCAGCCAACTAGAGTCTATTATTGTTGCATATAATGTTAAAGCAAGTGGCTGATTGACATGGTATTATTTGCACAAATGTTTACTATAATTTTCTGATGGCTAGCCAATGTCAAAGGGCAACCATTTTACAGCAAGGTCACATGGCATTGCTATAAATTAAAGTTGCAACTGACTTTATTTTCATTATTGATCAATAAGATGACGACTTTTTCAATCAATGTATAACTTTGCTATCATAAAGAAGGTCAAATCTGTCCAAAAACCCACATTTAGGGGAGAATATCTTCACATTTGAGATGGTGGAACAAGTCAATGTTGGTGCTTTTGCCTATAACACATAACATGAACTTATTAAAGTGGTTGTAGAATAATTCTCTGCAGTTGAATTGTATACTGTAATGTTTGAAATATATTTTCCTTCTTTTCATACTTCTCAAATGTACAGCTTTGTGGCAGATACATGATCTCTCCTTCAGTTTCACCTGCATATATAAATACAAAAAGGTGAGGAAATATTTAAATGTTTTATATATAATCTAGAACTGACATAAGAGACCGAGCAGGATTTCGAAATATGTCTGGTTTTAGCTAAAAATTAAGGAGAGTACTCGTAATCTGACTAATACCGTACGTTTTGGATTCAGGAAGCTTTTATGGATTATATTAGGATGTAATGGAGACGGCTACTTCATATGTTGATTTATGCGCCTCTCTTGAGTGTAGCTTTTTGTATAGAGCGTTTTCTTAGCCCTCAATGGTGCATGAAATTATCGATCTGGTTGTGTGATATGTATTGCCTTGGGCTTCCTTTCATGATCAATGAATTATTCATTATTAAAAGGTAAACACAGTGCAGGCTGCAGGTTTAAACACAATGTATGTGGTGCAAGTGCAAGATTTCTATGCTCAAAATTTGAGTTTCTATGGAGACCAGAGACAGTGGAGTAAAAGCACAGGCAGAACATCCTCATGCAGCTTCAATACGGATACAATAAGCAGCAATGACTTCAAGGGGGAAACGCTGCCTATACTGCAGGTCGGCTTGTTATTATTGTATGTTTTGTTAAGAGAACGTGATGGAAATGTATCCCATTACACATGCGTGACCCGTGTCTTCCATCATTGTTTTGAGAGGGGATGAGAGCCCCGGCGCCGCTTGATCGTGGTCATTAAACCACAGTTTTAACGGATGACCTAAAAGGGGGGGGGGGGGGGGGCAGCTAAAAGAGGGTATGGGTTGTGGTTGCATCGCTGGTTGTGTGAAGTTACCATGCCTGATGAGTGAGACCTGCTGATGAACGATGTGCGCTGGATTTGATGTAAAGCACCCCAGCTCTTCCCACACACTCACACACCTAGGATCCCACTCCAAATCCTGTTTCCTAACAACATTACTATCACGAGGCCCACATCACATGACAAGAAGGGTCCGTTTGTGCGTGTGTCGTTATACTTCTTGGATGCGCGCGCGTGTGTGTGTGTGTGTGCGTGTTCGCAAGTTAAAAATAAACACTAACACCCAATTAGTGGAGGAGTCTGTCCAGGAGTTACAGAAAGAGGGCGAGATAACAAGAAGCTCCCGATATGTTTAACCAGGATACATAACAAGTCCCTGACGGCAGCAGAGCGCAGAATCCGATATGACCCAGCATCTCATTTAGTTTGACAATCCCATAAATACATTACCACATGTATTGAACACAGTGAAGAGCAGCTGTAAACCGAAACATTACAGCTTCAGTTCCCCCAAATCAGTCATAAAACCCACACAAGTTCTCCTTTACTACTCGCGGTAAGATCTCTCAGAGTGAATTGGATTTTTTTGCACAGCTTTTAGATGCACTATCTTTCTGGTTTGTGTTTCTTCCCCATTACTAATATTGTTTTTCTCAGAGCATTGAACGTCACCTTAAAAATAAAAGATAAGTGACATAACTGTCCAGAAATATTTGTCCTGGTGGCTCCCGCTGATCCTCAGACCTCATCGCTGACAGTTCATTGGAAATACTTTCAAGTTACTCTTTAGAATATTGGACAGTGAAGGCTGTGGTTAATCCAGAGCAGTAGCGTAGGCAGAAATGTACCTTAGGGTGGGCCTGTAAAAAATAGGGTGGGCCAGATTTTTCTTCTGCGCATCAGAAGCTAACAACAATCCCCGCCGGCACCGGTGGCAGAATACTTTTGGAATACTTTCTTTTTCCATAACAGATGGCTATGTTTTGGGGAACAGGAGACACGTATTTTACTGTTTTAATGGCTTATCAAGAACTCAAACACAAGATCTTGGTGTCATTCTGGACCGCTCCCTCTCATCTGCACCACACATAAAAAACATCACCCGGACTGCATTCTTTGTACTGTCTTAAAACCTTTCCTAAGAATATGTTATGAATTGTGAGGTGTTCTTGGGTGCTTTGAAAGGCGCCCCTAAATAGAATGAATTATCATTATTATTTATTATCTGAAACGATGTAATAACTTTTAAAACCTTTTCCAGTCACTTGCCCCATGCATTCAGCAGCAGCAGGCCATTCACTTTGATTTTATCCCGTTATAAATGTCATCATTTCGACAATAAAGAAATGCTACATAAACGTTATCTTGCACATTTTATCTAACCATCTCCGTTTCTAACTTTCAATATATTTGAAAAGAGATCCCTCTCTCTCATCTGCGTGCGGGGGCGGGGCCTCACAGACATGCTGCAGGGCTGTGCAGTGTGCACACAGTTCTGCCGGCAATGAATATTACATTTTGTGAGGAAACTTTTCCACCAATAATTCCAATAAGTATTCCAAAATGTATTCACTTCAGGTTTACGAAAGTAACTGTAATCAGATTACTCGTTTTTCAAATGTAACGCCAGCTGAATACATTTTTGTATTCTGATTACGTAACGCCGTTACATGTATTCCGTTACAACCCAACGCTGTGTATATCTCTCTGGACTGTCCACCAGCAGATGAAAAACACCCACCTCGCCGCCTCTTCCAAGGGACGAGGGAACCGTGCGGCAGAGTTTCCGTTAACATTTTTTTTATTCTGACAGCCCAGCAGCAGGAGAGGTGGGGAGAGGGAGACTTGGGGAGAGGGAGGCGGGGCTATTTCATCGTTATCAGAAAATGATCGTATAGATCGCTGCTAGATGAGGGCAACTCTTCTTGGAGTCTGGCTTTTTTTTTAAAACCAAAGTTCATCAGTGAACTTTGGGCCATCATTTATTTTGCAGGCAGCTCTCTGCCTCTCTCACGTTATTATGGCGCGCGCCGGAACCAACAATCAGTTGTTACCGTAAATGAGTTCTGTTCAGAGGATAAAGCACATACAACATTAATTAAACTCGATATTTGTTCACTTGAATTTCACTTTGAATTATTGGATATTCTCAATGGGTGAATACATTTTTTTAGAATAATAATAATAAAATAAAAAGATTAATTTTTTTTTTTTTAAATAACACCGAAGCTTTCTCAGGGTGGGCCCATGAGTAAACGTGGTGGGCCTGGGCCCACCCTGGCCCTATGGTGGCTACGCCACTGATCCAGAGTAACAGAAATAGTTTGTTCCTTGAAAGACATGTTGCTGTTCAATGTCGTCGGATGATGTTAGCACCACAGTTTCGTATAACTTAGCGTACTTCCTCACTAGATCAGACAAAACCAAACTGAAGTCTTAAGAATGGCAGCTAAAAAGTTAGACTTGCAAGTGATGGTAGCTTAGTCAGCTTAGCCAGCTCATTTTGTAACATTAGGAGATAAAATGTAAATCTAAGTCAGTTGTTTTAATAGAAATAAATTGCTAGCACTACTTTGTGAAACCAATCACAGCTGAAGGCTAGATTTGTGTTAACAAGCCCTTTGTGAGCAGAGTGATACGTCCCCACTAAGGTCTGGTGACCTGGAGACAGTAACACACAACAACCAATAATTACGAGGGAGTCAGAGTAAAGGTTGACAAAAGGTTTCTTTCTTAAGCCCTAACTGAACATAAATTGAACAGAAATACTCTTCGTGGGAGGAGGAGGAGGAGTCAAAGGAGATTGTGCCAAACAGAAACAAGCATAAAACCAGGCCTCTCTCTACATCTATCCTTTGAAACCAAAACTCAAACAAAAACCCTCACTCACTAAACTACTCAGAACTGGACAAAACAGAATACAGGGGTGGCAATAATCCACTAACCTAGTGTGTCTTAACATTACCTACGTGATGAGAAATGTACAGGGTACCCACACTTACCTAACTCCCCCACCTCTCAACACACACACATTAACAAAGGTTAGAACAAAGTAGAATGAGCTTCTAAACAAGGCAGTCAATTGCAGGCTCCTCAATCAGCAACAGGATCGAGAAGACTTCCTGGGTGCCTCCTTTATGGTCGGCCCTGGCTGCTGATAGGCCAGCTGAGGGTGAGAGGATCCAATCAGCCATCAGACTCAGGTGCACAGGCAGATACCGATCAGCTGCTGATTAGCTGTGCAGAAGACAGGGAGAAGAGAGAAACACAGGAGGGAAGGAAAACCACACCAGTACAGCCTGCCTGTCACGTGACACAGAGTATGAGCTTTATTTCAGAAAAAGACACCTCGTCTAAATTTAAAAAAAGACCAAGCCATCCTGGTGAGAGCTGAAGATAGAGGTGGAGGACAGAGGGCTGGAGGGGTAAAAAGAAAGGCGATGATGGTGCTGACACATCCTGACAAAATGGAACAGGGCGTCTGCACTCAACACCTCTCACACCAACACACACACACGTATATGCTGTACATGAGAGCTTGCACCTACATCTAAGCTTCTGCTGAAAGCAACAGATGCCAGAAACACAGCGTCGTATAGAGCCAAGGACAAAGAGGTCACTCACACTTTCACACATATACAACACAGTCTATCTGTCCGGGCTGCATCTGGCAGACAGAGGCGAGCTTATTATGAAGCCACAGTTAATAAAACCCTCGACTGCCCGTGCATTTTCACAAGGTGAGCCTTCTCGCCTCGGATGTGTGTGTGTTCATTATCAGCTCGAGCACCCTGTGAGCTGGGTTCTCTCTCCACGGGGAAATGTCAGTGAAAGGAGAAGAGTTTTTATTAGTGTTACATGAAACCAGCTGTCTAAACTGGCCGCCATCTCCGGACCAAGAGGCTATCTTCCGGTCTTCAAGCTGCCGCCAGACTCTTCAGCTGCTTCTCAACATCTCCGCTGCAGCTCCTGTCCAAATGCTCTCACCCCAACCCGTAGGAGGCACTCAAACTACAAGGGCGCTCAAAGCAATCCAACAACCACAGATTCAAGTGCTGATAAACTGGCAATCACTTGCATATGTGTAGTGTACATTCTGAAAGTCACCCCCAGCCATGTGTGCGAGTATCTGCCCGTGTATCTGTGTATCTGCTCTGGTTGCTGCCTACTGCATCAATCACACCCTCTCACCGCCATAACAGCTGCCTCTTGTCATCGTTGCGGGGCAGCAGCTGAGGCGAGGGGCGGAGTGCGAAACCGCGTTTAACAGCCTCGGTTCTGGCTGAAGGGAACGCGGGGAGGGGGTGGGAGAGTGGGTTAATAGCACATCAGGATCCTATTTGGACCGGAGCGAGGCTCCTGGGAGTGGGACGGGCGTCGGCCGAGTATGCCATGAGCGGAAGAGGAAGGTCATGTGAGTGTGCGAGTTTTTATGAATGCATGTTTAGTCATGGCTGCTCTGTTAGATCTGTGCAGCCGTCGGAGCCCTGCTGGATCGTGTTTAATGTGGTTTATTTGCCGCTTTTTATAGTCGTCGTGGTGCAGTTGTTTGTGGGGGTGCGCGAGCGCTGCAGATCTCCGCGGCAGAACACTGAAGCACTGTCATCGTGCACTGCGGGGTTAAAGGTCAGGGCTGAGGCATGTGGCTGTCCACATCAGGCCTTGTTTGACACTTCACCTTTGACCTCTCGCTCCCTGCCAAGGCCGGCTGCCAGCCTGATGCTTTTTCCAGACTGTGGGATGCAGAGACTGAGGAAACTGAAGTGTTGTTGGCTTCACTGAACGGAGCGACACCATCAGTCTTCTAAAGTGCCAACCCCCCCCCCCCGGAACATTCTCAATGGAAAGCATGAGTCTGACAGAAGCTAGATATGAGCTGGAGTTGGTGGTGGAAAGGTTTGGAAATAAAATGGGGAGAGAAATTGTGAAACCGGTGATGAAGAGCAGGTGAAATCGTTTCCAACCTCGACAACTGAATGAATGATTGTCTCTCGGACAGGCAGAGACCAGATCATTTCAGTTTCACTGTCTCCTCCTCTCATTTACGGTGATGCAAAGACTTGAATTAAATCCCGAAGAAACTGTTAGTCAGAGCCTTTCTTTGCTTTTGGCTATTTTGTGTGGGCGTTCAATACAATAAATGAGATTCGGAAAGTCTCTCCAACCTGCGGTTAGCTGCTTAGAGTTTGTACTACGAGACAGAGAAGACATAGCAGAGTAGACTCTCATTACTAACGTGTTAATAGCCAAGCACGAGGTGTTTAAACATGATGATTATGAGCCGTCAGACAAAAGAAGATAATGTCAGCAATCTATTCATGCCATTCTGAAACCGATTAGCAGCATGATGCTATTGCTGACAATGTGCAGATGGTAAAGCAGCAGCAGAGCCAATAGCATGCAACCAATAAGCACTTGAACTTCACACCGACTACAGAGGTTTGTCGTTTCAGAAATAGTCCGTGTTGCAGATGAAGCTCACCAACTGGCCTGCTGTCCACGACATTCCTGAATACCACAATACATGATTGTCACGGTGTGTGTGTGTGTGTGTGTGTGTGTGTGTGTGTGTGTGTGTGTGTGTGTGTGTGTGCGCGCCAAAGAAAGGGTGCTTTCTATACCACTCAGATGCCACACTGTGCAACAATACAAGAGTGTTAAAAGACTCAATAACAAGTAGAAGTCCTCCAGAGTCACGAAGGTTAATGTCTGACAATATGGAAGACAATACACCTACAATAATCTCCTGTGACATATCTTTGAATAAATGTGAAATTCTGAGCACATGGCGAAATACTTCAAAATTCAGATTAGGTACAGTATATCAGGGAATGTACAACACAAACTTTCCATCACTGGTTCAGGTTCTCGTTCTTTTTTATAAAAGGTAAGCAGCAATGCCGCTCCTCTAAAGCTTTCACGATGGCAACATAGACAACATTATTTCAAAGATAAAGATCCTGGCTTTGAATCACTGCCCACATCTCTGGTTTGAACATTACATTACATACATGTCACTTATCCAAAGCGACTTACATACATTCAGTACTGTGGACAATCCCCACAGGAGCCATTTGGGGTGAAGTGTCTCGCCCATCGACACAACGACATGCTGACTGCAGTGGGACTCGAACTTGCTACCCCCTGATTCGAAGTCCAGCACTCTACCCACTGAGCCACAGCCAAAATGTGTTCGGATGTAGATAATTATTAATCTTGTCAATCTGTATCAGTGATGCTTCAAAAGAGAGAAGAAAGAAAAGGAAATCCACCGAACTTCGGCCTCCATATTTAGAACAAAGACTCACTTCCTGTCAGCAGGAGAGGTGGCTGGTAGCTTCCTCCGTTACAAAGACCAGTGGCTGTGGAAAACCCTTCAAGTTGCCATTTTGAGGTGAACACCCACAGTCACCTACTCATGAAAGGGTTCCTGTTGTGAGGGGATTGTCTTCTCAATGAAACTCCAAACAGGCCTTTTTGACTTGTCCTAGAGTAGACAAATCAGGTGTTACGTATAACATTGATAATGTCATCGTTATAAATGTCCCAGACAGACAAGACAGTTTGACAATGTTTGGCTGGTAATTGAGCTATTATTTTGAAATTATTTACACTTGTCCTTCAGGGACCTGTGCTCTGTTTAAACGTTTGCCACGAAGAAGACAGGAAGGACTTGAAGTAGAGCTCTACCTCATGGGTCTGAGGCTGACAAATGTCCTGACGTGAACTCATCCCTCTGCAGTCGTCTAGACCCCGTCAGCATCCCAGTTGTATGGTCTCTCCCTCTCACGTGCAGCGAGAACATTCCTGCTATTGCATACACGCGATCCAGATAATGTCAACGAAACTGGGCAAATGTGTTTTGGTCGCTGCTGAAACAGATCTTAAAGATTAAAAACGAGTGAAGACAAAGACGTCTTGTTGTTGAAGTTAATCGACTTAACAGTGCTTGTGTCAAAAATTGTGACAAATAAATGCCTAGCTTGCATTCTCTCATTTCGACTTGTTGTTGCTTCACATCTCCGCAAGAAAATTAGAATACCAGATGCAGAGCAGCTATTTCAAGTTCCTGTTTTATGAGTCAATCTTTTACCGTACAGACATTATTAAGACATTAGTGGGGGGAGTTTGCCACGGACACTGCCGGTACACGCTATAACACATGTAGAGGCGGTGTCAAGAAAGCAGCAGAACAACGAGACAGGACTGCCTGAAATGGAAAACCTCCATTGATCTTCATGCGTTAAGTCATGTTAAATGACCATAAGTGTAATTCCAGTCGGCGACACAAGAGAGGCCCTCGCTCTGCCCTCCATACCACAGACTGCAGGGAGACGCCAGCACACAGGGGGAAGGGGGGGGTGGCAGGAAGAGGGAAGTTTCATGCACACTCTTAACCCCCCCCACACACACACACACACACACACACACACACACACACACATATCACATTAACGTTTACAATTTAAGCTTTCTGCTGACGCCCTCATTCATACAGCTTTCTGGAAAGCATTCGTGTCGGACTAAAAGTGATCTTTTAAGTGTGAAACACCGACACCCAGCTGGACGTAGGATTTCAACATGTCCTCAAAGTAGTTTCGAGTAACTCATGAGGAACTCCAGCTGTGGTCTGATTTAAGTGTATTGGCTGTTTAGATTGCAGTAAAGGGGAACACATAAAAACATCCATTTCTCCTTCTCTCTATAACAGGTTATACCGATACTGTGTGCTTACCTAAAATAGCATATAGCATTCATTAAATCCTTTACAATATTTATGTTATGCCAAGAGTAAGATAAGAAGATAGACACCATTCTATTGTCTGTATAGTCATAAGAAGCTAGCCTTATTTTGAAAGGACAGGTAGGTCTTGAAATCCATCTAGAGAATTGGGTCAAACATCTGAACTCTTGCATTTAAAATCTACTCAATTCATGAATTATAATATTACAAGCTTTGGTGGTTACATGTTTCTAAAGTAATCTGACCTTCCACAGTCTTTCCCTGAGAACCACCCACAGCTCTTCAGACGAGCTAATCTGACATGGTCTGGTGGTCCAGCTGCTGTGTTTTGGAAAACCAGTCCAGTGCAGGGGTCAGATCCTCGTCAGCTCTGATGTTTACATATTCCCACATAAAATGGACTTTTATTAATCCCCGTGGGGAAATTGTTTCTCTGCATTTCGCCCATCCTAGTGTTAGGAGCAGTGGGCTGCCATTTTGAACGGCGCCCGGGGAGCAGTGTGGGGAACGGTGCCTTGCTCAGGGACACCTCGGTAGCACTTGGTCTTGCCGGGACTTGAACTGGTGACCTTCCAGTTGCCAAGCCAAGTCCCTATCGACTTCGCCACCACGGCCAGTGTTCATTTGAAAATCAAACCGTGGGAAGAGACCGAGGGAGAGTGAGACAGTGACACTCTTTGACCGTTGGTCTGAGATGCATGGTGTTTAATTGCAACGACCTTGATTTGATTTTGGCCGGCGGGGACCTTTGCTGATGAAACCCTGTCTCTCTCTGAACTCATCTTTCCCCGATTCTCTTTGCACTCTGTCAGACAGCAAAAATTAACCCCCCAACAAATCTAAGATATTAGGCTAAATCGTGGCTGTTACAACCACACCAAAAACCCAAACGAAAAACCTTTGATCAGACAGAAAAACTGGAGGTGTAAGAATCAATAGCCTTTGAACAATCACGCTGAGTCTGATCTCTTTTCTCTGTCCACAGACTTCGCTCCAGTATTGATTTGTGCACATAAAAGAGTGCACTACTGACTCTACCTGATATACAGGGCATGCATTGACCAGTCTTTGCTGCACTTTCAAACAACAGACTGCTCTCTTTCTGGAAGATATACAACAAGCTTGAGTGGGAGCAGACACTTGGTTTAATCGTATATGTGAGATAAATGTAAGATAAATGTGTATCTTTTCAGGGATAATTGTCTTTCTTTCAAATAGAAAAAAATACAGCAACACAATTGGATTAGATCTGCATTCAAGTAATGTTTCTCAATGATTAAAGCCGTTTTCTAGCCAACTACTTGTTTCAGAGATAACATTGTCCCCTTGCAATGTAGGGTAAAACTGATGGACAAACCAAGATGTGGGCTACTGTATGTACCGTGTCCCGTGTTTGTATGGAGCTATGGAGTCCCCTTTGCAGCTCTCCTGTGCCTCTCTGTGGCCACATACATGTAATACAACTTGTTACCAAACTACAGCTGGATTTAAAGGTCCCATGACATGGCCATTACTACTGATCATCATTCCATTGTTGAGGTCTACTAGAATAGTTTTAAATTGTTCAATGTTGCAAAATCCCATTGGTTTCTCAAACAGCATCTCTGTATAGTATGTGTATTCACTCTCTGTCCTACACGGCTTGTTGGAGCTAATTAGCGAAACATCTCGAAGAAACAAAACTATCTATAGGCTGATATTTGCTGGTGGTATCGGCTATACTTACTATAAAATGTAAGTTAATTTCATTATAAAAAGGGAAAATTAAACTATATCTATTTCATATACCATGGGGCTATTCAAATAAAAAATATCTACCATAGAGCTTTATTTATGGCGAAATATTGCTATAAAAAGATCAAACCTGCATCGATTAAAGCCCAATGACCAATCACATAGCAATTAATCCATTAATTAATTGATCGGCTTAGTTCAGACTAAACGACAAACGGGTGTCAATAAAGGTTTTATTTTGAAGGATTTTATCCGGAAGTATTTTTTCTTAAAGGTCCCACACAGTTATTTCTAGTGCCATGTCTGGAGGCAGGTTGTCGTGCAGTGAAACACACACACACCATGAGGCTGCTGCCAGCTGTTGTCTCTCTGTCCCTGACGGTGGCCCTCGCTTACTATGTGTACATCCCGCTGCCTGAAACCATCCAGGAGCCCTGGAGGCTGATGATGCTGGATGTTGGTTTCCGAACAACGATGCACCTGGTGAGAGATGGGAGATGGTGTTGTATTGGGAATGCATTGCGCTACATGTGCTGTAATGCATGTTCAGCTATGATTATGATCTTATCTGCACACAATAGTTTTCCCGATATAAAAAAATCTGTATTGCTTGTTCTGCACGTTACAACCTAACACTTTAGTCTGTGTGCACACTCGGAGTTTGATCCTACCCACTATGCCATGTGTTGCATAATATTAACCCTGCAATGACTGCCTTTAGATCAGTTGAGTTATTATCGCATATGTCTTACAATTTGTTTTTAGTTAAGCAGTGTATTTTCAGTGTAGATGTCATGACCTGTAACCTTCATGTATTGATACACACTGAGTACATTTCCCTAAAACACCCCAGCATTATGCTCTGTTATGGATTTAAGTTACGGGTAGTTTACAGTGCTTCTCTTTGTCGTGTCATGCTTAAATCAGTTATTAGTAATAGCAGGGAGAAAAAGCACAAACCTTGTGAAAGAGGTTTTTCAGAACAAACAGTTAATTAAGCTGTTTCCACACTGTTGATGTGTCGCAAACTTTATATATACAGTCTATGGTCGCAAAGCAGCCATCAGAGTTTGTCCTGGTTACAACATGCTCTTCGCCTCACCTTTGTTCTACATTTGACACAGTAGCCAAAGTGGTAGAGGGAGCTTAATGTTCTACTTATAGGGCCCGTTTAGCTCCACGGTATACTGACCATTGTGATATAATGTCTTGTTATATAACATTAACAACTATTATTGGGAGTTTTAAAAACTAGAGGGAAGGTGTTTTTGATAATATCATACCTCATTGTCCACTAGATTTAAAATTGCAGCCACACCAAGACACATATGCAAACAAAACAATTCAATAAACCTTAAAACGAACCCTAAAACAGAGCATTAACAAAGTATTAAAACATTCAATGAAATACTGTGGAGCACGGTGTGTATAGTGCTTTTGTTCCGTTTTATTAAAGGCGGATGGCAATTGCAATGAAGGCCTTTGCTCCGAAACAAGCTTTACTAAAATACATCTAAATAAGGCACGTATCGAGTACTCCACCGTTACAGCATTGAACTAGCATTGCTGCTTTTACGATGAACATTTTAAAAAGAAAATCAAAATGGAAACAGCTGTGGATGCAGAAGAAAAAGTGCCCAAATGCAGAAAATCCAAACAGTTCAGTGATTTATTCAGGAAGCGAGGATTCATAAGCTTACAGGCAAGCAGATAGAGATCAAGGCCAGGAACAGATCGGGGCAGGGTACAGGGTCAGAGGCTGGACATCCAACAACAAATATCTCCTAAGGCAACATGTCTCAGTGTGGCTGCGAGCCCCCTATGTGTCAAACAGCTGTGTCTGCTGGCCTGAGTTGAACCTGATCATTGAGACAGTCTGATGTGGGGAGGAGGGCAGGCGCACTGAGACACATCAGTAACCCAGAGTGCAGGAGGAGGGAGGTGACTAGGGGAGACAGCTATTTCTCAAGTCCATGCCAAGAGAGGAACACATCTGATCTTTCCCCAATTTTCCTTTTTCACTCTTTGCTTGTATACACCTTATTGTGCTTTTGGGCATTTTCCCTTTCCTGTTGTGGGTTATATAGATTCATGTAAATCAGGGGTGTCAAACTCAATTTCATCACGGGCCACATCAGCATTATGGTTGCACTCAAAGGGCCGGTTGTGACTTTAAGACTATATAAAAATACATATATAATGTATTATATTACATTATTGCCTCTGCATTGGATTATCAACGGATAGGGTAATAACTTCATTATTAACTACGTCTGAAAGCAGAAGTCTAGGGCCAATCAGAGCCGTATGATAGAATTCTCTCCGTATGGCACTGGGGCCAATAATTGCAAGTATCTTCCGTGTGAATGTCACAAAATGAGATGCATTGTGGGACATGTAGTTTATGGGCAACGTGCTTCTGTAAATCGTCATGTAACTGTATAATAAACGTAGTATATTCTTTCAGAGCTCTTGTGGGGCCACATGAAATGAAGTCGTGGGCCGGATTTGGCCCCCGGGCCTTGAGTTTGATACCCCTGATGTAAATGGTCTGTAAAGGCTGAAATCCAAAAGTTCTCTCCAGAGGGAGTTTCTCTCCCACACGCTTCCCCCCTGCCTGAAACGCAGTGATTGGAGTGCTTTGTTACCGTAACATAACGACATCACTATGTTACACTAGCACTCCGATAGAGAACCGCAGTGACGCGTCCTAAAACCCGGATGTAAACTCCTTCCGGTTCCTTCCTCAAACACCAACGCAATTTCTCCATAGGAAAATAGCTGGAAATCAGGTGTGTGGTTGAAACACATTTAAGAGACGGATCACGTTTTGTTCAGCCGGATAACGTCCACATGTCTTTCCTACTTTTATCATTTTCTAATCATAAATCTAGTCGCCAGGAGCAAAATGCTAACGTTATGCTATAAAGGAATTACAGCATGTTCGCTGCTTCAACGTCACGCCGACTTAAGATCCATATTCAAACACACAGATTAAAAATGGTACAAGTTGAAGCATTTGTTTGAACAGTTTGCAGGAGGCAGGGACTTGCTTTCAAGCAGAACACGGGGAAAAACAAACTTAGCGGGAGTGTTTACGTGTTCGGTGTAATGACGTAAAACGGCCTCGACAACTTCCGTAGTCCGATTCAGCCACTTCTTAACAACCATCGTTTTTCAGACACGTAAACTCTTCAAAAACCACCAGTGGGGCCACTGCTGATGGATTTAATGTCGTAGAACAAAACGTGATCCGTCTCTTCAATGTGTTTCAACCACAGACCTGATTTCCAGCTATTTTCCAAAACCCTACGGAGAAATCCCGTTGCTTTTTGTCGAAGGAACCGGAAGTGGTAAAAATGCTAACTTACTCCCGGGTTTTAGGACGCGTCACTGCGGTTCTCTATTGGTTAGAGCTCTAACATTTGTACGTGATAGGCTAAGGGGCGGGACATCTCTAAGCGGTTGAATTAGAGATGGGCTCTGGTTTCCCACAGAGGGTCAAGAAAAGTGCTGCAGCTCAGGCAGTATGAGAAAAATACAAATCTGATACCTGAACATTATCATAACATGTCCTCTTTAAATGTCTTCTCGTTCCTCAGGCCTCATTGAAAGCGTGGCTAGGCTTTGATCATTACATCCAGTCCCTCAGGCAGTCGACAGAAGGTTTTGACGACATTATGCAGGGGCTGTGCAGCTCTCAGTCCGAAGGAGGGGTCATGCCGGGGGTCAAAGTCTGCGACATCACTTTCGCCGGCGTCCCTGTCCGTGTGTACGAGCCCCCGGCTGGAGGGGAGGGTCATCTGAGGAGAGGGCTGATGTTTATCCACGGAGGAGGCTGGGCCCTCGGCACTACCAGTGAGTTTGGACATTCCTCTCGCCTTTCAGGGCAAATAGAGGGAATTGAAATGTTCGATGTTTCGGATCTACAAATGGTGGTGATGGTTTATTCTGTTATCTCTGTTTAAAGTTGGCAAAAGGCGTTTTGTTAGCTTGTTGTGTTCTAAAGAGGTTATAAATGCAATATCAAGACTTGACTTGTTTTATGTCAAATGTTCTGCCTTGAGCGACATTTCTAGATGTCTACATTTCACAAAATGAGTCCGTGTATTAACTTTTGACTTTGTGCCTTGCTGTAAATCTTTTTTTTAAAAATGCATATTTCAGCAATGATTTTTTTTTTTTTGTTCCTTTCCCCATCTGTCTATCACATCCTCAGAGAAGGGGTCGTATGATGTGATCAACCGGATGTTGTCGGACGAGCTGAACACCGTTGTGGTCTCTGTTGAGTAAGTGTGCAACACTAATCCACAATTTGTTTCTGCTCATAGAGAAAGAAACACACTTGTTATGTTAACTCACACTGTAGAAATGATGACAACCCCATAACTACAGAAAGAGTCCATAGAATCATGTTCTCTAAAGTCTTCTATGCAACCATGTCTGTCTGTGTAGGTATCGTCTGTATCCAGAGGTGAACTTCCCGGTGCCGTATCTAGACTGCCTCGCTGCGGCCAAACACTTCCTGTCTGCAGAGGTTCGGGCCAGGTATGCCATCGACCCGGAGCGTATCGCTGTGTCCGGGGACAGTGCCGGAGGAAACCTGGCTGCTGCGGTCGCTCAGGAGGTACGGGCCAGATCTCCTGTGGAAATGTGTGTAACATGCAGAGGTGGAGGAAGTCCTCAGATCCTTTACTTCATGAAAAGTAGAAATACTTAGATTCTCCATGACAGGTACATTTCTAAATACAAAAAGTTTCTGAAGTAAAAGTAAAAGGGTTATCCGCTAAATTGACTTGAAATATCAAAGGTAAAAGTACTCAAAAGGCAAAACAGCACTTTTCACAATACATTATTTTATCCTGTTTTTATTGCATTCTGATGTTGTAGTTTGTCACTTCGAAGCCAATTTTAGTTTCTTTTTAAAATACTGGGTACTTCAGTACTGCATCCTATGTAAGCATATCATGTGTTTTTAGTTTTAAAACCATTAACTAGGACTGAGTAAAGTAACTTAGTTAACGTTCTGTCAGTATTGAGAGATTGAGGCCTTATGTTTCTTGCATTTTCCCAGATTTCCACAGATGACACTATGAGTGTGAAATTCAGCGTCCAGGCGTTGATCTACCCCGTGCTCCAGGCTCTGGACTTCAACACGCCCTCCTACCTGCAGAACCAACACATTCCCATCCTCTACCGGCCCATCATGGTCCGCTTCTGGCTGCAGTACTTCGGTGCCGACCTCTCCCTGCTGCCCCAGCTGCTGGTGAACAACCACAGCTCCTTACAGCACTCAAACATCACCCCAGAGCTGCGGGCGCGCGTAGACTGGACCGTCCTTCTGTCCCCGAAACACAAGAAGAACTACAAGCCTGTGATCGTGGAGAAAGGTTCCCAGGGGGGGGCGAGGGAGGTGCCGGGGCTCCTGGATGTGAGGGCCTCCCCTCTGTTAGCAGGACCCGAGGTTCTGGGTAAAAGCCCCCGAGCGTACATCCTGACATGCGAGCATGACGTGTTGAGGGATGACGGTTTGATGTACGCACGGCGCTTACAGGACTCGGGTGTCACGGTAACCGTCGACCACTACTTGGACGGCTTCCACGGGTGTTTCAGCTTTGTTACCTGGCCGATGGAGTTTGAAGTAGGGAAGAGAGCGGTCAGAGGTTACCTCGACTGGCTGCAGAAGAACTTGTAAGAGAGAGAGAGAGAGAGAGAGAGAGAGAGAGAGAGAGAGAGAGAGAGAGAGAGAGAGAGAGAGAGAGAGAGAGAGAGAGAAAGAAAAAAAAAGAAAGAAAGAAAGAGTGAGTGAGTGAGTGAGTGAGTGAGTGAGTGAGTGAGTGAGTGAGTGAGTGAGTGAGTGAATATATATATGTGTGTGTGTCACTGATCACTGATACAAACATACTAGTCCTTTAGCTTTATGAATCATACAAGGGCTAACGCATCTCGTTTTTGATTTAAATACTCAAGCTTAAGCTCAGGGTCCTCCTGTTCCTGCAGATACACACACTCTTGGTAGAGGAGTATTTGATCTCTGTTCGCAGTGTAATGACTAACCCTGCTGACAGCGGAGAAGGGCACATGTTTATTACCTTGGCTAACACTGTGACCAGCTAACAAACACACTTAATAGATTCACAGCCACAAGCTTTTACGAGGATCTTTAAGCCACACCACAAAGACGTTAACAATATATTTCACAAGGATTGTAATTCATGTTTTATGTAACTTTCATTTCCACTGCTTGATGCACTTTCCCTCCGCCCCCGAAAAATGTTTAATTAGGGGTCCAAACAAGTAACATTTACTTAGGTCCAGACTGAAATATCTCAAAAGCTATTATATGGATGTTGAAATGTTGTAAAGACTGGAGGATACATCCTAATGACTGATTCTCTGACCTTTCCTCTAGCGGCACCACAAGGTTGACATTTGTGGTTTTGAGTTAAATGTGTTGACAACTATCAACCGTCATGAATGATTTTATATAACTTTGTCGATCCCCTTACTTTAAATTATCGGGTTAAAATGTGGATTTGCCCAACAAAAAATATTATGATATCTGCATGACATTCCCATCAGCCTCAGAACTCAGTAATGTAAGCATGCTAACCAGATTGTTTACAGGGAGATCATTATCTGCTCAGCATCAGCACTTCAGTGTTGTCATTGTTGGCACGCATTTGAATACCTTTGTTATAGTAGGAAAGAACGAGTTCACATGGGACACATAACACATTTGTAAAATATATATTTCTTAACAGGGAGTCATTTTCTTCTGTGGTTTTTCTGTGTGGTCGAAATGTAGTAAACTCATCTTGTGCTTCCTGCAATACAAGAAGTCATGTTTTTCCTTACAGATTCCTTGACAATCACTGATTTAGCTTCATCCCAGGTGTCATTCACATCGTGTTGTACTCTGTATCGGACCATGCACTTACAATACAATAAATGTTTTCTGATTGAAATGCCTGAATGCACTTATTAAACTTGAATGAATCACTGTAGTTGATGGTTTACTTGGCAGAAGCAGTGATAAGTTGTTTATCTAACCCTAATAAGAACTAACAAAGAGGAAAGGAGTTCCTATCGCGCTACACACACACGCTACACATGTGTCGATACAGCAGAAAGAGTTTAATAACAGGGTGGTTTTGATTATCCAGCTGCAACATAGATCATTTATGGTGCCGTCTACATTGCTATTTTAAGGCATGTATCGACTCCCAAGCCCTAACATCTGCACCAGCTCGCAGTCATGTTCATGTTCAGACATGTTTCTGATGTTCAGGGTGAATCTCTGGGTCAATAAATCCAGCAGCAGCCATTATCAATGCATCACCGCCCTCTAGTGGGCAGAGAACATCATGAAGCTTTTCGGCCTCATCAAACACACATTTAATAACTACTGCTGCAACTTACTTCACTTACTTAAGTACTGTACATAAAAACATTTTGAGATCTAATGTTACTTTACATTTCAGAAGCATATTGTACTTTTACTATATTACTACCACTACTACTACTACTACTACTACTACTACTACTACTACTACTACTACCACTACTACTACCACTACTACTACTACCACTACCACTACTACTACTACTACTACTACTACTACTACCACTACTACTACCACTACTACTACTACTACTACTACTACCACTACCACTACTACTACTACTACTACTACTACTACTACTACTACTACTACTACTACTACTACTACCACTACCACTACTACTACCACTACTACTACCACTACTACCACTACTACCACTACTACTACTACTACTACCACTACTACTACCACTACTACTACCACGACTACTACCACTACTACTACTACTACCACGACTACTACCACTACTACTACTACCACTACTACCACGACTACTACTACTACTACTACCACTACTACTACTACTACTACTACCACTACTACTACCACGACTACTACCACTACTACTACTACCACTACTACCACGACTACTACTACTACTACTACCACGACTACTACTACTACTACTACTACTACTACTACTACTACTACTACTACTACTACTACTACTACTACTACTACTACTACTACTACTACCACTACTACTACTACCACTACACTACTACCACTACTACTACCACTACTACCACTACTACTACCACTACTACTACTACTACTACCACTACTACTACCACTACTACTACTACTACCACTACTACCACTACTACTACTACTACTACTACTACCACCACTACTACTACTACTACTACTACCACTACTACTACCACTACTACTACCACTACTACTACTACTACCACTACTACTGCACCACTACTACTACTACTACTACCACTACTACTACTACACCACTACTACTACTACTACTACTACTACTACTCCACTACTACTACTACACCACTACTACTACACCACTACTACTACACCACTACTACTGCACCACTACTACTACTACTACACCACTACTACTACTACACCACTACTACTACTACTACTACTACACTACTACTACTACACTACTACCACTACTACTACTACCACTACTACTACTACCACTACTACTACTACTACCACTACCACTACCACTACTACTACTACCACCACTACTACTACTACTACTACTACCACCACTACTACTAGTACCACTACTACTACCACTACTACTACCACCACCACCACTACTACCACTACCACTACCACTACTACTACTACTACTACTACCACTACTACTACTACTACTACTACTACTACTACTACTACTACTACCACCCACCACTACTACTACTACTACTACTACTACTACTACTACTACTACCACCACTACTACTACTACTACTACTACTACTACCCACTACTACTACTACTACTACTACTACCACCACTACTACTACTACTACCACCACTACTACTACTACCACTACTACTACCACTACTACTACTACCACTACTACTACCACTACTACTACCACCACTACTACTACCACTACCACTACTACTACTACTACTACCACTACTACTACCACTACTACTACTACTACTACCACTACTACTACTACCACTACCACTACTACCACGACTACTACTACTACTACTACTAACACTACAACCATTACTACTACCACTACTACCACTACTACTACTGATATAAGCATACTGTGATTGCTAAAATATGACACATCATTATAGATTAAACAAACTGTAAGAGTATTAAAATGCGTTACTCCTAAACCATCTACAACAATTAAATGCTACTTAAATTAATTAGTAACATCAATCGAATAATAAAAACCTATAGTGATTCAACATTCAGGCTCACATTTTAGGCCTGTCAGATATGTCTGTTGACTTTAAAGCGGCCCTATTATGTTTTTTATATAGTTTCCCTCTCGTGTAGTGTGTTATAGGTTGTTGTGCATGTAAATGGTCTGCAAAGGCTAAAATCCAAAAGTTTTCTCTCCCACACACTCCCCTTGCAGGAAACACAACAATTGGAATAATTGTATAACTTCAATTACATAAGGACATCACAATGCAACACTCGCGCTTCTATTGGCTAGCGCTCCACACATTGTACGTGATAGGCTAAGGGGCGGGACATCTCTAATGGCGCATTTCCACTGCAGGGCCTTGCAAGGCTTAGTACGGTATAGTTAGGCCTTGGTAGGCCAGGCTCACTTTATGCTGCGTTTCCATTACAGTTTAGTAGCTGTGGCAGTAACTATAGTAACGCAGTGTAGGCGGAGCCGTGACGTCATCTTCAATGCGAAACACAAAACCAACATCAGCCGTTAGCTGTTAGCCCTCAGAGCTCACAGCTCCTCATGTCTGTCCAGAAACTAGACAAAAGGTAAACAAGTACAAACCACAGACTGCCTGTGTCATGGAGGATACAGTCACTGGTTTATTTCTGTCTGTAGGCCGTTGTTGTGAGTGTGGACGGTCGGAGCATACACAACGTTAGCTTAGCCGATGTCCATTCAGAAAACACGCATTTTAAAAGGTGTTTGGCCTGCCGTCTGTCTGCAGACTCGTCAAAGCATTAATTCATGGTTTTTACTAACAGGTATCAGTATGTTGTTACTTCGGCATCATTTTGAAACGTGTATTACAATTAAATCACTGTAAAATATGTTCATGTTGTTGTAGCCACTCACGTCACTAGTTTAGCATATTCAGCCCGGTTGTTGGCCCGGAAAGAACCACGATTTTGGAGGGCCAGAAAAACTGTGAAAAAGTACCCGTTAGCCGGAACAACGCCGAGTGGAAACGCAACAAAAAACGGGCCGGGTTTGGCACGGCACGCTTAAACCGTGCTACGCGCTTGTTGGGTTCAGAATTCCAGAAAAGACAACTTCTAAGTTTAACTATTTATTGTAAAGAGAGCAGAAGATATATTCACTTGGCCAAGGACTCGTCACGTCTCGGAAATCAAAGCTATAATCTGTAACCACCGAATCAGTAAAGAGCCCCGAACCTCGTGTGACAATACAGAGTGAAGGCCGGTGCGATGTGCTGTTCTGACTACCTCTTTGTGTTCTCTCAGTCTCTGCACCTGACCTTTCTACTTTCAATATTGCAAGCTAAACACTTTCTCATGTAACTTTTCCCTATGTTCCTGTCCACCCCATCAAAACTTGGGGGGGGGGGGGTGATTGGGTCCATTTATTCCAAAGTCACAGCACATACAATGAGCACAATAAGCAAATAATGTAATAGTAAGAATCTTGTAATGTTATAAAAATAGACTCCACACGCTGCAGTGGAAATGCGCCATAAGCGGTTGAACAATCACACCAGAGCCGGTCAGCTAACCCAGGGGTTCCCAAACGTTGCCATGCCAAGGCCCCCATATAGCATTATCGTCTGGCGGGGACCCCCCTGTTGCAATTTTTTTAAATGATGAGTACATTATGATGGAAAATATGACAAATTAATCATACAGCTTAATACATTTTCTTAATATATATATTTGTATTAATAATTAATAATCAGTTATTCTTCTAAAAATTATTTATCTTTTGTTTGTCATTCATTACATTGATTGTGCCTTCTGTTATAAACATTCTTAACACAATATTAAACAGTAATATCAACAGTAAGCATATTTTTAAAGCATTTTTAAAGTGATTTCTGTCTTTATAATATTATATAATTTTGAACAGTAATATGAACAATTAACATATATTTTTAGCATTTTTGAAAGCTACTTATGCCTTAATAGTATTATATATAATATTCAACAGTAATATTAACAATAAACATATTTATATTCATATATAAACATAAATATTTGCTACATCCGTGCTCTCATCCAGCTGCAGAGCGAAATATTCACTAGCTTGCTCCAAAAGCTGAGCAGATACTCAGTTTCACTCTCAGTAGCGGCAGCTCGATTCTGATTGGCTTGAAGGGCGGTCGTGTGATTTAAAAAAATATATATATGACTAAGTAAACCAATATTAAAAGATTGGCATCAAAGGACACACAGATTGATAGATATGCAGTTATTAATAAAATCAACAACAAAAAATGTAAATAAAAACAAACAAAAAATCCCCTTTCCCTCAAACTTTGCGTGACCCCTTGGCGCCCCCTGGCGGCCCCGGGGGGTCGGGGCCCCCACTTTGAAAAACACTGAGCTAACCAATCAGAGCGGACTCGGCTCTGGTTTCAGACAGAGGGTGAAAAGAGGTGCTACAGCACAGGCAGTATGAGAAAAATAGAGAGCTTTTTGAACATTAATGGAGACACGTCACAGTAGAGGAACAAAATACAGACGAATATAAAAATGAACAATAGTAGACCCCTTTAAGTAAAGTAAAGTAACATTTTGAATGTGGTACTTGTAATTAGATATTCCTCCACTGATCAAGGTAAAATATTAGAAATGAAGTATTGTGAGTTGAATATTAACCTCTGTTTTGGCTCTGTTGCTAAGCCTCCACATTCACATACAGTAGTTTCCTATCAGGGAAACACCCTTCCACTGACACGCTCACTAACACGGGCAATTGTGCTGCTGCAGCATATAGTCTTTGTTTTATAAATGAGACAATGAGCAGCTGTAATGCTCAGGCGGGAATTTAGGGAGATTCCATGACTTTATGCAGAGGAACGTTGGGAGGAGAAGCATGGGGGAGTGAAGAGGGGAGGACAGAGGGTGATGCACCGAGTTTGATCCTTCCTCTAAACCTATTATAAGTCTTCAGGGTCTTTTTAAACTTTTAACTCCAAGGGGGAAGCTGCTTTCCAGAAAATCAGCTCTCCCCTTTGCTTCTCTGTTTCCAAGTAATTTTTGTATCTGATTTCAGATCTAAAGGCTTGGCAAAAAAGTGTCATCATGAGTCTAAAAATATGTGTATTGCGTGGTAACCTATATACAGTCTATGGTGGTAACCAAAGAGAAGGTATTTGATGATGGAACACAATTAGTTCCAGTTTTTTAAGCGTACAGTTTGCACATTTTCATGAATAGTGAATGCTACGCGATGTATTGATATTTTTAGTTAACTTTTATAAACATTGGTTTTCATGATTAGTTGCTATTCAAGTAATTGATTTATATTTCCTTCAAACTCAGGGAAGTTTCACAAAAACAATCACCTTACTGTTCTCCCCCCTCACAGCCGATTAATATAAATATATGTGACACAAAACAAGCTTAAAGGCAACACACTGTGGTTTGATTTGGTTGTCATGATTAGACAAACACGACTTAACATGTTAATTAATGAGCTTTGGATGTGCTGGTTTCTCCATGTGTTTAAGTCTTTATGCTAGGCTAAGCTAACTGGGATGGTGGCTGTAACGTCTTATGTGTGGCTTTTAACTGGCACACGGAAATATGACCAAATTTCCCCCAGTTTGGCTTCGCTCCAGTGTCTGCCAATACATTTTAGGATTCATTTCAAAATCCTTTTATTTGCTTTTAAATCCCTAAATGGCATGACCCCACCATATCTTTCTGAGCTGCTACGCCCAACCGGCATCTCCGGTCAGCGGATCAGCTGCTCCTGAATGTGCCCAGAACCAGGTCAAAGCTCAGAGGGGGCCGTTGCTTCTCTGTAGCGGCTCCCGCACTGTGGAACGAGCTGCCCCTGCGCATCAGACAGGCCGCCACACTGCCTGCTTTTAAATCGCTTCTTAAAAGCCACCTCTTCTCCTTAGCGTATTAACATCTTTTAGAGGGTTGCTTTTATTGCTTTTAAATTGTTTATTGTTTTTACCTGTACTTGTTCTATGGTGTGTGAGCTATGCTGTGTTATTTTTTGTTTGTTTTGTTTTGTTTATTTGCCTGTTCAGCACTTTGCTCTGGAGGTTTAAAGTGCTCTATAAATAAAGCTGTATTGTATGTGGTGTCAACCTAGATTTCCACAGCTATGCGGATGATACACAATTGTACATATCCGCTGAACCAAATGATGTGACAGCCATAAACTCCATTACCAACTGCCTGACAGTAATAAACAAATGGATGAACGATAATTTTCTTAAATTGAATGAGGACAAAACTGAAGTCCTACTTGTTGGCCCCAAATCAAAAAGAGAGATGCTAACAAATAATCTAGGAAGCTTAACCACTTGGATTAAACCGGAGGTGACAAATCTCGGTGTCATCCTGGACTCAGATTTGAACTTCAACGCCCATTTAAACAAAGTGACCAAAATAGCTTTCTTTCATCTTAGAAACATAGCGAAGGTACGACCATTCATAAATCAAAATGATGAGAAGCTAATTCATGCTTTTATATCTAGCCGACTACTGCAATGCACTATTCACTGGTCTCCCCAAGAAAGCTATTGGAAGACTCCAGCTCATTCAAAACTCTGCAGCTAGACTACTAACGAACACCAAAAGGAGGGAACACATTAGTCCTGTCTATACTCTACACTGGCTTCCTGTAACTTTTAAAATTGATTTTAAGGTGCTTCTCCTCACATACAAAGCTCTAAATGGACAAGGACCCAACTACATTGCTGACTCTCTAATAAACACCCGCCAGAACACTGCGATCATCAGATGCAGGTCTATTAGAGGTCACCAGAAAGAGTCCTAAGAAGATCGGTGAAGCAGCCTTTGTAAACTACGCCCCAAAACTGTGGAACATGTTACCCAACAATATTAGGGAAGCCAATACATTAGGCATTTTTAAAAGGCTTAATCTCTTTACCAAAGCATTTTACACTATTATACTGCACTATTCTCTGTGATTGACATTGCACTATTTCTCTATGTTTTATTCCCCACGTTTTTATTTTTAATTATTTTATCCCACGTTATGCTTTGCTGCTTGCTGCTTGTTTTACACTGATTGTATGTCTTATTTTTTACTGATGTAAAGCACTTTGAACTGTAATCCCCTGTATGAAAGGTGCTATACAAATAAAGTTATTATTATTATTATTATTAACCTTGTCGTTTTACTTAAATAAAATACATGAGCACATTATCCTAAATGTTGTTCCATTAACTTTAAGCTTTAAAACACCTGCGGATTAAAGCCAGTCGGGGCCTGCTGCATGTTGTCTGACAGAGGGCAAAAGTCATGACTGATTGGCTGATAGGAGGAATAATTACTAATCAAATTATGGGGGGGAAAAAGGTTTAAACATGGCTTAAAATGACTCACTTCTGCACACATACCTTCTTGGTCTGTCTGTGTTGGTTTGCCATGGGACTGTAGACAGGCATGTCTCTCAGGGTGTCATCTTCCATGCCCGAGGCCAGCCAGTCTTCAGATATCACTCACCTTCTCCCCGGCTCCTCTCTGACAAGCCTGGGAATTTAAGCACCTGAGGGAACACAAGAGCCTTTTATCACTGTCTCTTCCGCTTTTTGAGATTTTAATCAGTAAAGGAAACTAACCAAATACTTAAATTCCTCCTGTACTTGCTTACCATGCCAACAAAGTCATTAAACCTGGTACAGCGCTACTGTCTGTGTGAATTTAACGGCTGCATGTGTGCCAGTGTGAGTGAGCGGCACATGCTTTAACACTGGTCCTGATTGTTGGGAGGGTCGTGCACATCCAGGAGCCGTGAATTCCTTCAGCTCTACTCTCACTTCCTCACACTGACAATGGCGCAGGGTTAGAGGTGAAGGAATGAAAGTAAAGGAACCTCCAGGAATCACTCAAGGTTAAGCTCTGCAGGTTGAATGACTCCCCGGAGACAAACTAGGCCTACACATAACCAAAACAATGGCGGGTCACTTGGTACTTATCGAGTAGCGTGCTCTCAGATCACTTCACAATAGCAGGAAAGAGAAGAGAAAAGCCTTTTTCATCTTGTTTTCAGATGTTGATTATCTGCTGTCTGCACGCCAGTTAAGTGCTTTTGGTCCAACACATCCTCACTCCCAGCAGGTCGGCCTATGTTGACGTTATGTCAAGTCCCCTGTGTCGGCTTTTTCCAACGCAAGGGGGGGGCCCTTAGCGTCCATTTTCAGCTTTCCGGGATGTCCATATGCTTCTATGGACGCTCATGGAAGTACGGCATTCGTTTGTGTCGACTGCCCTTAAAGGCAATGTGAGCGTCCATTCTCATTGGATAACGGAGAATTGTACACCCGGAAGTATTCCCCTTACTCGCGATTGATTTTACAGTGATATCTGCACTACTCATCGACTAACAAACACAAGATTATCCTTGTTAATTACACAACATTGATTGGTTTAAATTGTGTGCAATGCTTTTGTATTTTTCCGCTTCGATTCGGAGAAACAAATATTTTTTCGGAGTAAAGGATGGCAGAAGAAACTA
This sequence comes from Pseudochaenichthys georgianus, assembly GCF_902827115.2. Lineage (NCBI taxonomy): Eukaryota > Metazoa > Chordata > Actinopteri > Perciformes > Channichthyidae > Pseudochaenichthys > Pseudochaenichthys georgianus. Next base: position 3,057,856 of record NC_047524.1, on the reverse strand, counting down.
CACTACCCAGAATCCTCAGCTATCGTTTGGACTACACCGTGTGCTCTGTTTGACAAACCCCTGATAGTCCTCAAGCTTTGTGATTGGAGAGTGTGCTCCGAGGGTTACCGAGCCTCGAACAGCACTTGAAATGAGATGGAACCACGGCAGACTGTTCAAAACTGGATTTGAACGGGTCCACCGCGTCCTGCCTGAAACATGCACTTGTCAAGGTTCAGAGGCACATTTTGCAAATATGGCAGTAGCCATCGATCAGCTTAAGATAAGATATACTTTATTGATCCCAAGTTGGAACATTTGCGTTACATCAGCATGTGTAACGGTTAAATACGCAGTTGTGTTTATTTGTAAATCATTTAGTATAATCACATAAATTCTGTGTTTTATATTATATTTAACAATTCTGTGTTCTTTATTTATTGATTATTCAATACCTGACAAGGCCGGAGATGAACTATCTACATACATCTTATAAGAGTAATACATTATGTATAATATCAGTTAAAATAAGTGCTTCAACATAGTTAACATTGCTGGAGGTATGCACAAATATTGATAGATGTCTTGTAATGCACTATTGAGGAACCTGCGACCCAAGTTTTTCATTCAATGCACACTAGTGCCCCTTTCACACCAGCGCCTTTTCAGCTCCGGCTCGGAGCTAGAGCCTGAAAAGCGCTGGGTTTTCCAGTTCACACCGGAGCTGCGCCGGCTCTTAGCTCCGGAATTCGCTTCATTTCCAGCTCCAAAAAATTGTCGGTCCAGAGGCAAGAGCTTTGGAGCTAAGAGGCGACGTCGCTTACGTATCTCTTACGTCGAGGCGTGCAGGAAACTAAACCCACCTCCCATGGGTCGACTGTTATGCCTGCCTACAAGCAGTAGTGCCGATAAACACACTTTATAAAGTCAGGCAGCACTAACCAGGCTTCGTGTGATTCTGTTTATTTGTGCCTTACTTTGACCATCCGTTCGCTGTTATCGATCATTGTGGAGAGAGGCAGACGTGTTGTTTTGTATTATTGCAGCTATCGGATGCAAGTAGTCAGTTTAGCTTCGGTTGCTATGCCAACATCACCCGTTTGATACCAGAGAAACTTTCATAACAGCGTTGTGATACCAAACAGTGTCAATTCAGACTGACACACATTCACTTAGGCTAAGGGGAACTGGGGATATGCATCAGCTGCTTGTGTGAGTCGGACAGTGAATACTTTAGAGCGGCCGCTGCAGTGTGAGCTAACCGGGAGCTAACGGGAGAATAAAGTCCCGTGGAAGAGCAGCCAGCACTGCAGCGGTCGGTAAATGCTGCAGAAACACATTAATAAACAATGAACCACGGCACTCTGGAGCAAAGTATAAGGTTGGAGAAGTCGTTATTCAATTTATTCTGGCTTCGTGTGATTAAAAGCAACACGATCATCGACCCGACGCTGTTGTTGTTGTTGTGAGCGCCGTAATGGGTGCCGTTGAGGAGCAAATCAGCGATGTAAACGGTGACGTCATGACGCAGCAGGGGCAGCTCTGGGGCGCCAGTGGGCGGTGTGCACAGAGCGGGAGCTGAAAAGGGAAACCGGAGCTGAACCAGAAAAGCTCCCGCTCGGAGCTAGAAACTGAAAAGCGCTGGTGTGAAAGCCGCATAGTTGTGTAGGCCTATATGATATGTCAATAAACCTTAGAAAATCTTGAAAGGGATGTGCAAAATAGTCATTATATACAGTCTTTAATTAACTATTAGTAGAGAATAACGAGTAATGAATATACTTTATAGGGATCGTATTAATATCTTAATAATAAAAATAATGAAATTCAATAACATGCTTTAACCACTAGGTTAAATCAGCTGTGCACCTTTATGGTGTAAATACAGCCTATCTACCAATTGGATCAAATATAAAAGTCAGCCGAATTAGTGTTGATACTGCAAGGAGACGTATTGTGTGAAAATAAATGTAAGATGTTGTTTAATGGCTGATATATTTATGATCCACTTCACGTTTTCAGTTCCTCATGTTTGTCTAGAAGTCTTCTCATCAGGGCTCTATAAATACAGAACTACGGCAGATATGTAATATATAATGCAGCCGAACCGTGTATTACAATGCCGGTATGTGATGACTTTCAAAGAGAAAAGCAAGCACACTCGGAATAAAGTATTATTTTATTTTTTAAAATGTTTTCGGTCTGTTTCCGGTATTTGTTAATGACTGATGTGCTCTGAGATGTGAGACTGGAATTCCACAGGGGAAAATAACGTAGGCTATCTTTAGATGCGGATTTTGTTTTGGACCAATACTATACATCAGGGTTGTCAAACTCAATTTCTTCGCGGGCCACATCAGCATTATGGTTGCACTCAAAGGGCCGGTTGTAACTTTAAGACTATATCAAAATACATATATAAATATTTAATATATATAAAATAATGTATTATATTACATCATTGCCTCTGCATTGGATTATTATCGGATAGGGTAATAACTTCATAATTAACTACGTCTGAAAGCAGAAGTCTAGGGCAAATTATTGCAAGTCTCTTCAGTGAGAATGTTACAAAATGATTTAAAAAAAAATCTAATTCTGAGAAAAAGGCAAATTCTAAGAAAAAATTATATTTTGAAGAAAATAAGTCAAATTCTGAGAAAAAAACTTGTTCTGAGAAAAAAAGTCAAATTCTGAGAAAAAAGTGAAATTTGAGATGCATTGTGGGATATGTAGTTTATGGGCAACGTGCTTCTGTAAATCGGCATGTAACCGTATAATAAACATATTATATTCTTTGCAATCTCTTGAGGGGCCGCATGAAATGAAGTCGCGGGCCGAATTTGGCCCCCGGGCCTTGAGTTTGACACCCCTGCTATACATTGACGGGGAAGGGGGTAGCAATAAAGATAACACCATTAAACAGTTACACAACATAACATAACATAAGAAATAATATCGATAGCAGCGTCCCTAGCAACCACCTTGGTAACAATGAAAACGTTATGGACGCAATTTCCTGAAGTAATCTTCGTAATAACTAGAAAACTAAAGATCATGTACATCCACTGCACACATAATCTGAAATAACAACTCATATTTCTCGCATCAAATGAAATCAAAACGCATTTTAATGGCCAAACTAACTTTAAAATAGGCCTTTTACACCGAGAATAAAACGAAGTTCGGCCATGTTTTTTATTCTGCAGGGAGAAATTTGAAGATCATGTAATGTCAAACAGAGCACATGGTGTAGTCCAAACGATAGCTGGGGATTCTGGGTAGTGTAGTGTCTTCTGCCATCCTTTACTCCGAAAAAACATTTGTTTCTCCGAATCGAAGGGGAAAAATACAAAAGCATTGCACACAATTTAAACCAATCAATGTTGTGTAATTAACAAGGATAATCTGGTGTTTTTTAGTCGATGAGTAGTGCAGATATCACTGTAAAATCAATCGTCAGTAAGGGGAATACTTACTTCCGGGTGTACAATTCTCCGTTATCCAATGAGAATGGACGCTCACATTGACTTTAAGGGCAGTCAACACAAACGGCTGCCGTGCTTCCATGAGCGTCCATAGAAGCACATGGACATCCCGGAAAGCTGAAAATGGACGCTAAGGGCCCCCCCCTTGCGTTGAAAATGGACTCTAAAGCCCCCCCCCTTGCGTTGGAAAAAGCCGACACAGGGGACTTGACATAACGTCAACATAGGCCGACCTGGGAGTGAGGATGTGTTGTTTGGTCCTATGACACCATGACATTGTTTTATCTTTTTTAGCGACACCCATTCAAATGGAGAAAAAATGCAAAACAAATATCTCAAAAGACATCACTGAGTGTTTCCAGAGCCTCAATGCTCACCTCAAATGCATCAGAAACAAGCCAGCTACCTTTGTGGCTCTAAATAAGAAGTCTAGGAGTAGTAAAAACTATTTGTTCTACATTAAAATCCTTTTGGCTGGAAGTAATAATTCAATTGAATTCGACACCAATTACAGTAAACATTTTAGATCATGTATAACTATTTTGTATAGGCCTATATTTTGTGTAGTTATTTTAAGCCTAATTAAATGAACTTTAAATCGTAATGTTCAAACAAAACATGGATCAATTGTCCCTGAAGTGTGGACATCTGAATATATATAACTCCATTGTAACTAGGAAAACTAAATGTATTGGCATACATAATAAAATGTATGCCCGGGTGTAAATAGCAGAGTATACAATGGATACCTGTGTGCACGTTTCTCTGGCATGCTGTATACACCCCGGGATGAAAATAGCATTGTTGACTATAGACACCTGGGGCCTATACTACGAAGCTGGTTCAACCTAACCTGGATATGTTTGAGTTAGCCGGTTGGCCTAATCCAAAACATACGCGCTCTCGCTAAACTGTACTACGACGCTGGTTATCAAGTGGATCGCTCAAGCCAGCCGTTTCCTATCTAGTTAGGTGCGCGTTCACATGAAAGGGGTGGTATCTGGAGCATTCGACCAATCACAAACATGGAGAAGCGTACTGACAGCGCAGCGTCATACTTCCTGAATGAAAAGTGAACTTTAATACTAGTCAAAAATGAAGAAGTTAAACTTTAAACATCCATGACTTAAACACTTTATCCAGGATCAAAGCCACATAGCTGCACCTGCAAGGTGAATACAGCTGGCAAAAGAAAAAGTGTTTGAATGCGTACATTAACAGGTTTATGATATCACTGCCCCGTCTAAAACACGATCTGACTTCAATTACATTTGTCTCGAGTGTTTCGTCAACTTAATGTGTTGCTTAAAATAATACTTCTGCATACAGTATGTGACACTGTGAGTGTTGCACGGCCAGATACGGCTCAGCTGACTCAGATCAGGAGATATGTGATACATTATGAAGTGATATGCCGCGGACTGTACTTAATGTACTCTGATCCGGTTACTTATGTTGTGGCCGATATGTAAGTAAGCTTTCTTAACGCTAATGTTATAATAGTCAGATTGCTCTGAAGATGGAGGTGATATTCTATTAATGTTCACGTTCACACAGTCGGTGATTTTTGCCGGCCGTCTTTCCTGCAACGGCAGCTTTTCTGTATTTCCTTTCTCCTGTAATATGACTTGATCGCTTTAAACTCCGCACACTGAGCTCTGATTGGTCAGCAGGCGGTGCTTTCACTGAATTGAGCTCTTAGCCTGCAACCTAACCTGTTCCCGACCAGGTTAGCTGCTTAGCATATATTACCATGGAGATCTAGCCTGCTAAAAAGAGAACCAGCTTCGGAGGACCGGAAAGCCGGAGTTTTCCCTGAATTTAGCCGGCTAAGCGAAAATCCTGCTTCGCAGTATACCCCCCTGGGTACAAATAGCATTGTTGACTATAGACACCTGGGTGCAAATAGCATTGTTGACTATAGACACCTGGGTACAAATAGCATTGTTGACTATAGACACCTGGGTACAAATAGCATTGTTGACTATAGACACCCAGGTACAAATAGCATTGTTGACTATAGTCACCCAGGTACGAATAGCATTGTTGACTATAGACACCTGGGTACAAATAGCATTGTTGACTATAGACACCCAGGTACAAATAGCATTGTTGACTATAGTCACCCAGGTACGAATAGCATTGTTGACTATAGACACCTGGGTACAAATAGCATTGTTGACTAGACACCTAGGTACGAATAGCATTGTTGACTACAGACACCCGGGTGCAAATAGCATTGTTGACAACAGACACCTAGGTACAAATAGCATTGTTGACTACAGACACCCGGGTGCAAATAGCATTGTTGACAACAGACACCTAGGTACAAATAGCATTGTTGACTACAGACACCTAGGTACAAATAGCATTGTTGATTATAGACACCCGGGTGCAAATAGCATTGTTGACTACAGACACCTAGGTACAAATAGCATTGTTGACTACAGACACCTAGGTACAAATAGCATTGTTGACTACAGACACCTAGGTACAAATAGCATTGTTGACTATAGACACCCAGGTACAAATAGCATTGTTGACTACAGACACCTAGGTACAAATAGCATTGTTGACTACAGACACCCAGGTACAAATAGCATTGTTGACTACAGACACCTAGGTACAAATAGCATTGTTGACTACAGACACCCAGGTACAAATAGCATTGTTGACTATAGTCACCCAGGTACGAATAGCATTGTTGACTATAGACACCCATGTGCAAATGGCATTTTATATGATTTATTACTCCAGATGATTTACTTATGAATGGACCTTGCAGAGAGAAAACGGTCAAAAACTAGTTCTAAATAAATTATCTGTTATACTGGTTTTCATGACTATAGACACCTGGGTAAAATATCTCAACCATTTAAGAAGAAAATAAAGGTCTAAATGATTCTCTTGTTTGTGTTATACATGCACTTTAAACAAGTTTCCACTTTTCCAAGAGCACTTGAAGGTGACATGAAGTTGCATGTGCAGCATTAAACTCCCATCTTGAGGTTTTTGTAATCCTGCGAACCTCCCCCGCCCCCTCCCTCTCTCCCTCCCTCTCTCTCCCTCTCTCTCTCCAGAGCAGAATTGCAGCAGAGCCTGATCTGACTTGTCCTTGCTGCTGGAAGTGTTTTCTTGCCTCTCGGAAACTGATTTCAGTGCAACACTCAGGCTGAGATATGGCTGTTTCTGTTTCCCTCCAGAGTCTGGGGCTCATCCTGCTCGCAGCGATCCTCCTGCAGACCATCGCGGTTTCGGTCAGTTTTGTCTACTTCAACAAAGTCCTGAGCACGGTAAGAAGGCACCCTTCCTCCTTTATCTAAATGATAATGACAACAGCTAACTGAATGCCATTTTACAGGGTACAGGGGAGATTTGACACTTGTTTACTGAGGCCAAATACACTTCATGATAATCTACCATGAATTTAACAGTGATACCAACAAGTGACACACTTACGGATATAGCATAGCAATGTGACTTTGAATGTATCACTGACAACTCACCATATAGTACGAAGACTAATATGCAAACCTGGTAAAACAGTATTGAACGTTGAAAATCTTGTCATAATAAATTATGTCATGAAGTGGTCATCAATTTGAATGATCTACTACTTCCTGTATCTAAGGGACTAAACATCGCAGGCTTCATATTTTAAAGTTGTGTAACTGGGTGATATGAGGTAAAAAGCAGCTTACTGGCATGCAATAACTGTATGAAGCTGGACAATGAGAGGGCAGATATTTGCAAGAGTAGATAACAGAAGACAAGGGCAGGAAATGAGACTACTAAGGATTGTGGGGGTGTTTACACCCATAGGTGTTTTAAAATTGAGCTGATATTATGACAAATAGAAAGAGCTTGATAGATCTGTGCTGAGCTCTGATTGGATAAGAAGCTATTAAAAAAACGCCCACATCACCTGTGACCACTTCAGAGCTAATGGCATGTAAATTAGCTAATTGTCATCCACCTGTACCATCACTTTGTATTTTGGCTGAACAACCAAGAGATTATTACTGAGTCCCCTAGAAAACCACAACAATGGAGCGGGACATCGATTTTTACTTTGAGCTTGGCCTAAAATATAAAGATAACATCAGTGCTTGGCAATAGGCACGGATTTCACATAAGCAGTGGCGGTTCTAGGGGAGGGGGCAGGGGGTGCCAGTGCCCCCTAACACTGACCCTGTGGACCCCCTGAAAATTAAAAGGAAAAAAAAGTTTATGATTAAACGATTTATTGGCTGACGGAATAGGCGGAACTAACGCTATTTATTATTCTAGTCGGACCCATTAGAGCGTAAAAACTGTAACTATAAGTATCTGAAATAAATAAGTGCACTGAAACAAATACCAATAACTGTATTGCATTGTTTTCTTATGCGCAATTACTTCATGCTGTCTTTGCCTTTTACGTCCTGCATTTATTGTGCCCCCCCCAGTCAAATTGCATGGATGAATAATAACAACTGGATATAGCGTCGGAGGCGGGGGTCTCGTTCTTTCCTATGAGAGCTGCTCATTGGTGCATGAGGACAAAATGGCCCAACTTTTGAGAGAGCGAAACGTCACGGATTACCCATCATGCCTAGCTGTCAGAGCAGAAGAAGACGTATGTGCGCTCACAGAGCATGCGCCCTTTAAGCCCCGCCCCCCGAGCGCCCACTCTCTCTCGGCTCACTAGAATGAATAGAGACAGAAAATAAATCTAGATTCGGCTTTTAGTGCATTTTACAACTTTAAGGACATAATAATTATAATAAGGGCTATAAAATAGTTCCTACTGGGTCGTTTATTTAGTTTAAAAAAAGTATCCGCTGATTTACAGACGTCTCTTTCCCAATGTTAGTCAATGGGAAAAAGTCTTTCTGGGCCCAGTGACGTCACGGACTGATACGGAAATTGTAGTACCGCCGTTTGGACACAACGAATATTTTCGTATTTTTTTTCCTTCTCCATGTCCCCTAGGGGGCTCCGTAGATTATACTGGATTTCTCTTGCAACGGTTTTTTAATTGGACAAGATTTAAAATGTGTTTTGAAACACATGAAACATTTTGCACTGTGCCTCAATGAATTATTCAAAAACAAGCGGATTGAAACAATAAATTAATACAAAATGTGATTAATTGTTACGTAATTAGATTTTCTGTTTTGGAATCTCCATGTGTAGGATAGAAACTAACTCATAAATTACTCAAGAATAACAACTATCGAGAATGAAAGTAATGATGGGTAAATTGTTGTTTTTTCTTTTCAGATGCAAGAGAGTTTCTCCCGCAGTAGCGTTTCCTGTCTGATTAACGCAAATCTGCGCTCAGAGGCCGAAGATTCAGCCGAGGACAAGAAGAGCGACCCCTGCTGGCAAGTGTTGCAACAGCTCCACTACCGCATAGAAAAGGTTTTTGATTTATTTATGTTTTATCTAACTTCAATTTGTCTTCCCTGATAACAAGATGTGTTAGAAAGTTATTTTTAGCATATTTAGTTAAACCAGATGCAACGTTTTTCCAGGGCTGTCCACACAGCATGTTCTGTCCAAGATGTTACAGCATTTTAAGAAGGATTGACTAATCACTTGACCTTTAACTTGAATAATGATGCAACTCCACATTATAAATCACCCTAAGGGGAATATCGCTATTACTGATGACTATTTGTGGATCCAGAGGGGGAACAGGATGATTCATGGGGGTGACGAGGTCCCCGGTGTTGCCAATTAAGATCTAAAGATAGCTAACATCCATAACTGAAGAGGTCAAGATAATAATAATAATAATAATAGCTTGGATTTATATAGCGCCTTTCATGAGACCCAAGATGCTTGTATCCTGCCGCCTACTCACCCTCTCTTTCCCCCCGTCTCGTTCCTTTCTGTCTCTGGGTGTTTTTCTTTCAGACGATGGCTGACAGATTCCAGAAGGAGATATCTACAGCCATGACAAGTGAGAACAATGCCTCCATTGACTATCAGTTGCTACTAATAGAAGTAAACAATTTTTTCCCCCACAAAAAAACCGTTTTGTATGTGTTTCTTATCTACTTTTGGTTTCACAGATAAGCTAACAGGAGTGTTGCCATTCCTGAGCTCGGGGGTCCCTCTTCCTAAAGTTGCGGCCCATGTGACGGGTGTCCTCTCGTCCTCAGAGCCTTCAACAACAGATGGTGAGGACTTTAAAAGTAGTGCAGGAATGAGGAATAAGAGTCCTGGAAAGCATAACGGACAACTTAAACATATTGAATTTCACGACAGAATTTCACAATGTTCAACCAGCAGTAAGTGCTGTGTTGCTTCCCTGATATATTTCCAGAGCCAGAGGTGAGGAATGTGCTTCAAGGCTTCCCAGGATTCAGTAACGTCTTCAAACCTAAATGTTTGTCAGGACATGCAGATGTGCAGCTGCCTTATCTTTTTCAAAAATGTTCTTTAGTTGTCTCCGTGACCAGTCCGATTGTCAATTGCTCGGATTGTCAACAATTAACATTTATTGGAAACATGCAGCTCTAATAATATGTGGGAAATTATATAAGTTAAGTCCCGAAATACAAGCAAATTAGCACTTCTTATTCGAGATTTACATCAGCAGAGGTTAGTTAGTTTGGTTTCACTTGGTTTCAAAGCATTTTTCAAATCGCGTTGAGCTTGTCTGCTTTTGTTTACTGGATTTGAGGACAATAAAAACAAAAACAAGATCCTAAATAAATATCTGAATGTCATCAAACTAGAACATTGGCCCACATTCTCTCGTTAAACACACACACACACACACACACACACACACACACACACACACACACACACACACACACACACACACACACACACACACACACACACACACACACACACACACACACTCCTCAGGGTGGTTGGATTTAATCTGTTTCTGCCTTTTTGTTTTTTAAACATGTGGCTGTCGTCAATTAATTAAAAAAATCCGGTGGTCTTTGAGCACATCTGTGCTTTTAACATTTGTTTCTTATTTGAAAAGAATTGACTGCTCGTAATCCATAAAACTCCAGTATTATCTAATTATCTTGCATCATAGTGAATGGCCTTAATTGATGCGTGTGTTTTCTTGTGGTTATCAGAATCAGAAACAGGTTTCGGGGTTCTTCTTACGGTCATTAAAAACCTGGAAAAGTAATGGAAATGTAACTAAATACTATTTTATCTAATCGCCGAAATAGTAATACTATAATGATAATAAATACTGTATCGTATAGTAATGAAACGTAAAATGGCATTTAACTGACGAGGTATTTTGCTGGTGAGTTTTTAGTTGCTTTAGCGTGTGGAAGCTAGTAACTATTTGAGATAGGCACAACATGTTTCATATGCGGACCTTATTTTCCTGTTCCATGTTAAAATAAACCATTTTCAGTGGTACCGCTGAGAGAGTCCTTTTTTTGGTCATGGAAAATTAGGTAAAGGTCATGGAGAAGTCATTGAAAATCATTGGTGAAAAAGTGTATGAACCCTGAGGTTTATTAGCAGGTACACGTACGAGGAATTTGACTTGATGTCATGGTGCATACATAAAAGTAAAACACAGATAGAGAACTATTTCAAGAAAACTATAATAACATAATATGTCATATGTGCTGCTGCAGGCCCACGGAGCAGCAGAGGGTACCTGGGAGAGCGAATCAGAGCGTGGGAGGGACAGAGAGGTCTGTCCTTCCTGCAGAACATGGAGCTGAGGGGGGGGGAGCTGCTGGTGCCCATAGCCGGCCTCTACTACATCTACGGACAGACATACTTCAGACTGCCCTCCACAGGGGAGGCAGAGGGGGAGGCCAAGGAGGAGGGAGCACAGCTTGTCCAGTACATCTACAAGAAGGTACGTCTCTGCTGAATAATCGATTGGCATGAAGAACAACTACAGATCCTGTTGGGCTACAAGTGTCAGCTAAAGATAACATCAGCAGCACAGAGCACAACAAATTAGATTTATATATGGATCTAGTTAAGTTGCATCCAAAGCTACTTGCATACACATCACTCCCGTTGACTTCGTGCATAAGGGAACAATTTGGGGTTTATTAGCTTGCACAAGGACACTTACACATGTTAACTGCAGGGGCTGGGGATTAAACCTCTGGCCCTCTGATTGGTCGATGCCTATTTCACTCTGAGCCACATCCACTCCTGTCTATTTAACGTGGTCCATGGTTTTGTTATGAGTCATTATAGATAGATAGGTAGGTAGATAGATAGATGTACTTTATTGATCCCAATTTGGGAAATTATTTAGTTCTAGAATCAGTGTGTTCAACATTAAAATACAAATACTTAAAAAGTGAAATAGAGAATTAACTAAATGAAACATCAAATGTCTCGGGTGTATTTGAATTCACCATTGAATCTGGTATCAAAAATATATCATGCAATCATCAATACAACCATACGATGTGTACAAGGTTATGTTAGTGTACTTGTTAGGAGAAATGTGATCTTGATTTAGTATTTTACCCACAGATGAGTTCCTACACGGTGCCCATCCTGCTGATGAAGTCGTCCCGGAGCGCCTGCTGGCCTCGGGGTCCGGAGCCCGGTCTCTTCTCGCTGCATCAGGCCGGTACCGCCTTCCTTCAGCCCGCTGACCGCCTCTTCATCACCGTTAGCAACACCAGCACCCTGGAGATGGACGGGAGAGCGAGCTACTTTGGGGCCTTCATTGTGGGATAAAGGGGGGGGAAACTCCCGGATCGAAGTGTCCGGGACTGGGATGACTTGATTTAGAAATCATCATCATCAGAAGGAGACCCAATGGTCAGGGGTGTGCTTTATGATACGAGCAGCTGCCGAGGGTTCAGGATTTGAGAAGGAAGGACTCTGAGGAGTGCAAAGGATGTCTTCTGGACCAAGGATATGACCAGACGGAGCTCCAGTGGCCCAAAACGGCAAAGAATTAGAGCCATTGCTGTATTTTCACTCCTGCAGAGCCAGAGCTGGTAAATAATTCTGTATTCCGGGATGTACCGTCTGACAGAGCAAACATGGATTATGCAGTGCTTCCGGAGTACAGGGGATTTGGAGGACAATAGAGGCAGTCAAAGCTGGGCTCCAATGTGAGAAGGACTTCTTTTGAGGACTGAGAAAGCTAATTCGCCTGCAGGTCAAACTGTCAAGTTGTCATCCTCACTTAAGAATTGACACTTAAGCTTCAAACATGCCAAAGAAGACTCAAGATTTTCAGTGAAGCTTCCTTTTTGTTTACACATACTTTTTGTTTAATTTTCTCTTTGTAAATGTGACGCAGATCGTGATGTCCTACGGCCTTAAAGAGAAGCACTGATCTAATATCAATGGAATGAGTTATTTTTTTTCTTACGCATTGACACTTTGTATCCAAGGGATACCAATATATTTTTGAATGCTGGATACTTGATTGCTATAAAGATTACAATTTAAAGCTACTTTTTTCCAGGTGTTTTTGACTAATTTGAAGATTTTTGTTGTACACTGAACAAAAATATAAACGCAACACTTTTGTTTTTGCTCCCATTTTTCATGAGATGAACTCAAAGATCTCAAACATTTTCTATATACACAAAATAACCATTTCTCTCCAATATTGTTCACAAATCTGTGATAGTGAGCACTTCTCCTTTGCCGAGATAATCCATCCCACCTCACAGGTGTGGCATATCAAGATGCTGATTAGACAGCATGATTATTGCACAGGTGTGCCTTAGGCTGGCCACAATAAAAGGCCACTCTGAAACGTGCAGTTTTGCTTTATTGGGGGGGTCTGGGGGGGTCCGAAAACCAGTCAGTATCTGGTGTGAGGGGTAGGGGTAGGGTAATGTTGTGAATCGAGTGGCCTGTGTTTGTCGTCCATAACATACGCCCGCCCATACCACAACCCCACCACCACCATGGGCCACTCAATTCACAACATTACCCTAAACCTACCCCTACCCCTCACACCAGATACTGACTGGTTTTCGGACCCCCCCAATAAAGCAAAACTGCACGTTTCAGAGTGGCCTTTTATTGTGGCCAGCCTAAGGCACACCTGTGCAATAATCATGCTCTCTAATCAGCATCTTGATATGCCACGCCTGTGAGGTGGGATGGATTATCTCGGCAAGGGAGAAGTGCTCACTATCACAGAGTTGTGAACAATATTTGAGAGAAATGGTTATTTTGTGTATATAGAAAATGTTTTAGATCTTTGAGTTCATCTCATGAAAAATGGGAGCAAAAACAAAAGTGTTGCGTATATATTTTTGTTCAGTGTATGTGATATAGTACATGGGATTTTTATATATGTTATGGTTATAGAGGTGAGGAAAAGATCAACTTTAGGGATGATTTTAAAGGGAAATCATATAATGTATAGTATAGTAGACAGTCATATTTATCAGGCCAATAGAAATTGGAGAGATGTTGCATTGGCAGGATTAATGTGCCTCCAATACTGTAAATTGTTTCAAGAGTGTTTTCTTGACACATCATCGTTTGTAGCTCTGAACAACAAATCCCCATAAATGTCCCTGCTGCACAAAAAAGCCAAAATACTGAAAAAGTAAAAAACTATCATTTAATTCATGTTGTATTACATGTTTCCATATTATGGCAGTGAATGTTTCAGCAAGAATAAGAGTCGCTCCTCAAACAAGAGTTTTTACATTAAAAAAAACATACCAAAAACTAATCAGGGTTCAAGTAATGCCCAAAAGAAATACACTTTGAAACATACACACACGCAGGAAGATAGATCAGACCGTACTGTCATCCTCCTGCTACTTCCTGGTCTATGAGTTGAGGACCACGGTGTAAGTTTGGTCAGCCTGAGTCCTCCCGCTCTCTCCTTCAGTCTCTTTTTGGTTGCCGTGACTGGACTGACAAACATGTTGTAGTTACAGACAGTAAACACAAGCACAGACAAAACACAGCCTCGAGTTATAGGAGGGCTTCAAGGTGCTTCAACCAAAACACAAAAAAGACAAGTGTTACCAAATCTCTAACACTTGGTATCAAAAATAGCTTCTGAGTTGGTCACTAATCAGTCGGGACACTACAACTGGGGGTGGGTTTATGCACACGCCGAGGATACTTTGTCTCGTTAATGACAATCTATGGCTTCAGTTGATCCAAACACACACGCACGCCATATCCATAATATGTGTAGAAGACAGCCAGGTATAGTCTATATTAATGGCAATACTGTAAACAACTGCATGTGTGCACCAGAGCTGGGAGGCTCCTTGTTGATGCTCCTATTGCTATGGTTACCAAGAATGGTTTCAGTTTTTTTTTGGCCGATCAATCAGACTAAGTGCTTTCAACCCACCAGCCGCCTCCGCACTGACATTACAGTAAATCTCAGCAGGCGCACACACACACACACACACTCACACACACACACACACTCTCACAGAAACCGTGGAGCCAGCCAAGTGCTTTGACATTATCTCGCTGCGTGTACAATGCCTGCATCAGTCAAGTTCATTAAGACAAATTCATTATCGGCCGACAGTACTTGGATTGAGTGAGCTAATGAGATAGAAAAGGCATAGAGACTTGTGTGGGACATAACTTCTCCATAGATTAGTCACAAGATTCATTCACCATTACGCTGTGAACACACACGGGGGTTAAGGGTTAGTAAGGGCCATCCTGATGCCAGTAATGCATTTCTTTAACATACATGGAGTAATACTCACACGTGGGAGAAAGCACTGAGCAGGTGACTGAGATGGTGCAGGTATCATCCCAGCTGCGCACACACTAACAAACACAAAACCTGGTATTATGGGTTCCTATTGCCTCGTACAGTACGTCTGGTTAATGAACAAAAAGCACCTCTGGAGTACAGGACAGCCTGGGAGCCGAGTATAGGTGATTAACTACAGACAGGCAACGATACACACCGGCACACAGGCACAATACAGGAGGCTTTGGCACACCCATGCTAGTCTTACTACTTTCCAACACAGAAGAAGAGCAGGTTACAGAACAGGACAGACCCATAGCTGCCTTAGATTGAGGAAGGGGGGGGGGGGGGGGGTCATAGAAACAATGATCAGCCATCACATTCAATCGGCATCGAGCCATCTATTTTTGGAGTCCCAGCCTCTCATCCAATCAGCAGCTCCAGGCTGTCCTCATAGGTGGGCTCTTGCGGGGGGCTGGGGGACAGGAAGGCCGTGGTAACAGGGGTCCCTGTTGCCGTGGCGACATTGAGGAGGGTGTTCGTGCGGATGCTGGTGGTCGCCGGGTTTCGGAGTGCCGCTGCAGCCGTGATGCTGGTGAGGTTGATGCCCAGCGTGAGCCGCGTCTGCTCCAAGGCTTTCTCCGGCACGGCGAAGGCCTCCAGCTTCTTCTCCCCGTTGGCCATGTAGGAGTTCTGGCAACCTCGACAGATACAATCTAAGCATGCCTGAGAAAGGTGATAAAAAAAAGTGTTTCGTCTATTTTCATCCCACCAGTGTCTGATAGGCCGCCAAATGACTGATCTAAACCCACGTGACTTTGAGGAGGTAGTCAGGTTTGAATAAGAACAGCAGTATGATACATTTTCAGTAGAGCAATAAACCTATATTTGTAAAAAAAACAGTGACATTATAAAGACTGGTTTTCAGGTGACATTTTCTACTTATATAAAACAAATATTATAGTTTTATCAAATTAAAGTTTACACAGATCTACACCCAATAAAATAATGATTCCATTAATATTAGTATTAAAAATAGGCCCAGATTACTCTTACCTTGCGGTTTGAGTAGCATGGACAACGTTGCCCCCTGCAGGTCAGCACAGACGGATTCTGGGTAGCCCTGCCACACTTACAGCCCTTCTTCTCCACTGGCTTCTTATAGGGCGGCCTAACAGGCGCAGGGGGCACATGGCAGCCGGACATCAACCTCTGCTCTTTGTTTCCGTCCTTGGTTTTGGAGCCTCCACCGCTGCGCGCCTTCGGGTGGGGCTTCTTAGGGCCAGCAGCTTCGACATGCTTCCTGGCAGCTTTATTGTTATTTGGCGCAGGGCGACTGGGTTTAGGGGGCGCACCATTGGAAAGGGACGAGTATGAGTGTGCTTGTACAGTTAGGGAGGGTGTAGGCGGTTGCAAGTACAGTGTCTGAGAGGGGACTGGAGTGTGTGAATGTGCGGAGGGGCCCTGTAGGATGGAGGCAATGGGAAGGGGCTTCACCTTTTCCCTGTCACTCTCTGAACGAGAACGCTTACGTTTAAGGCGGACTGGCGGGGGCTTGGAGGTCAGAGGGGGAACAAAAGAGGACGCGTGTATGTGAGCGCCGTGACTCACCATTGTGTTAGTCCTGTCTGTTTGAATCTGTGTGTAATTGTGAGCTGCGTCCAGCTGTATGTACATTTGAGCGTGTGCTCTGTCCGTTGTGATGCGTGTGTGAGTGTGCATATGTTCTGGCTGTGTGTGAGGAGAGTCTCGACCCGGCTGGAGGGGATCCAAAGTCTGTAACACCTCCTCCACACTGAGGAGCAACACCTCCCCCTCCTCCAGCTCCCTGCTGCTAGGTTCCCCGTCCCTGAGTGAGCACACAGTGCCTGGAGTAGGGGCTAAAGGTCCAGTGGTCAAATTCAGTTCCAGACCACCACAACCAGTATTGGACACAGATAGGCCTGCCTGTGGCTGCTCCTCTACCAGCTCGCATACTTCCAGCTCAGGAGAAGAGGGATCCAGGTCCTCCAGCACTTCTCCATTGCATTCTTGTGGTCCATTTGAATGGGGAGGGTCAGAGGAGGAGCTCTGGGGCACAGCTGAGAGCTCTGCAGGAGCAGGTGGTGCCTCTGTGGGGGTGAGGGACTCAGGGGCCGACGGGTTCACATCTTCCTGGGCTAGGCTTGGGTCATCTGTCTCCATCTCCTCCTCATGTGACATAAGCACCTCCTCCAGCAAGGCCATAACCTCTGGAGAGCCTCCCAGATGGGTGCTGATCGATTGCAGCAACGGCGAGTGAGTTACATAGAGGCAGAGCTTCCTGTAGCATTGTACCAGCAGAGAGAGCTGATTGTTCCCATGGAAGCTGGAATAGTCTTTACAGCGGCTGCACGGCGTCCTTAACTGCATCTTCTGGCCTTTACAGCCCAAACAGACAAAATGCTGACACTCTGCATGTGTTGGGGAAATGGGATCCTGGAGCAATTGACCTAAAACAAAAACAGGACGAGGTGTTAGTCCATGTGTTTATCCACTTTGCACGAATGTGAAGCAACGATGGCACATTTAAGAAGTCAGTGTAGCTATCAACATTCACCATCATTTAAAATCCTTGGTTATTGCCGCAGGGTGGTGAACTTATAGATACCCCTAAACGTTTTACCAATTGGAATGAATATCTGACAATTATTTTTAACACATTGGTATTTAAAGCATTAGAATTGTCATTTCACATTTTTTCCCGAACTTACGGTTCTTGTTCAAATAGCTTGTTATGTATGACCAACAATCCAAATTAGATGCTAAATAATTTTTCAGTACTAGTGCATTTCAAGCCAATAAAGGAAACTAATAAATGTCATACACACGGCACCTATTGCACGTCTGTCCGTCCTGGGAGAGGGATCCCTCCTCTGTTGCTCTCCCTGAGGTTTCTCCCATGTCCCCTTTAAACTGTGGGTTTTTTCTCCGGAAGTCTTTCCTTGAACGATGTGAGGGTCTAAGGTCAGAGGGTGTCATACTGATATTCTGCACAAACTGTGCTGTTGTATTTACTGTATAGTGTCCTTACTGTAAGGTAATTATTATATGTACAGCACTTTGACTCGACCAAAAATCGTTTTGAAAATGTGCTATATAAATAAAACTGGATTTGATACCAAGATCCTAATGTGGGATTTTATGTTTCTAAACCTTAAATGTTTCTTGCATGTTCTTTTCTGAATGTATCTGTCCCTGTGTATTGATATTAACAAAGTAGGCTCCAATCTACATAATCATCATGTTCACATCATGTATTGTGTTTCACTTAGATCACCAAACATGTAGTTTAGTTAAGTACTGCATGAAAGCAGAAGTAATCATGACAGAAACACTATTACATAATCGGCTGAGGTCAGAACTAGTATATCATGATGTCACTATTGCTCATCTCTAAATGCAAGCTGTGCCAGTGTTGATGTTCCTCTAGCTAAGCTGAGTAAATAGAGCATGAATAGGAAACACATGGTTCTGCAGCAGAGCAGACACTACAACAGAGGAGTCATCTATCATGACAACAGGACAGATGACTGCTACTCAGGCTCGGTTGCTAAGGAAACCACGATTGTGAGCACCACACATCGTGTCAACTGTTGCGAGCACACGCACGCCCATGTCACACAGTCAATATGAAAAGTAAGGTTAGGAAACACTGATTTAATTCAGGAACAAAAACAAATGTTGCATCACGAACAATTGGATAATCTTGCAGTGAGGTGACACAAAACAACATAATTTAAAGTGATATGCATTGCTATTATACCCTGATATTTACAGGATGCTTACCACAGACAAGGCATGCTAGGGACTGTCGGAAGAAGGGGAGAAGCGTGTACATATCCGCGAAGGTGTGAGGCTGCCGCGGGTCACACTGCAGCACGGCCCGGCTGGCGGACACGTACAGAGCGGTAGCATTAACGGGGTTCATAGCGGTACTCCGCAGCCTCGGTGATGCACGGCCTGGGCAAAAAAAATCCAGCCAGACGGAACTAAAGATAGGCAAGTCTCAGGGTGGATGGAGGAAATATAAACTGGTCTGGCGGAGCAACTATGAGCCACTCCAGTGTGTCAATGCAGGCACATGAATTAATAATAGACACAACAACAGACAACGAACATGCTGAAGCGGTTATCACTGAACCATTGAACGCGCAAGTTAGCTTGGCGGGCGGCTGGCTAAAGTTAGCATCACCGGTAATAGTAGTTACTATACACCAATGAGACCTTCCTAATCACTATTTATGTTCCTGATAATTAGGACCAATAAGACCCTAGCTTATAATTACTCACATTATCTCCGAAGCTGCCTTACAGCTAACACTGAATCAAAAGATCAGACGATCCATGATCAAAATGTTAGCATTATGTAGCTCGAGTTAGCTTACGACTTCAGCCAAACGTTTTACAAGAGAGGTGGTAGATGATAGCCATAGAGCCCATTTAATATCCAACGCTGTCTTCCAGTTGATAGATAAATGAACGGAGAGCTGCTCCTAATATCTCACATTTGTTTGGTTAGCAATGAGCTAACATATCCCAGGCGCGCACTTGATGTAAACAAAGCTAACCAGCTTGCGTTAGCATGGCTAGCCAAAATAGCTAGCGAAAATGTAACCGTATCAATAACCCCCCCTAGGGCCGCCTTATGCCTCCGGCGTAGGAGGGAAATGCAAGGTATAAATTGGAATCTTACAATTCTGATACGTTTTACTATAATACTTGGCAAGCAGCGATCGAAACATAGCTAACTATCCGTTTTACAAATGCATCAATCATTCGATTTGCCACTTTTCCTCTCATCAACCCCTCTCCACAGACATGATAATCACGCGAGATTTCTACTAGTTGCCCTGGTTACCGTAGTGTACGGAGCGGAGGTACACAGCCTCTCTGCTGCTTCATTCAATTTCTTCACTGTCTGTCATCAACAACTTCAACACATTTTGCATTAGCAATTCATTCATCAAGAAGAGGGCGAGAACAGTGTGTGATCCTCGTAGGGAAATGCAGGTGTTGTTATAACAGAATAAACATCGATACACATGAAAATATACACAGGGATAATAAGAGTAAATAAAATAAATAATCATAATTATAAACATGTAGTAACAGTATGAAGAAATTATATAACACGAGTTCAACTTTTATCAGGTGAATGTACATACAGATACGTCCACGGTACAACACTTACCAGTTTTAGAAGAAAGGCCGAACATAATCCTACTTCATGGATACAAATAATGTATTTTTGTGCAAAAATGTACTCTCTCTGGGTAGTTACACAAACAAGTGCCTTACATGTTAAACATATTGCTACTTTTTAATTAAATACAACCTTAACAAAGAATAATTATCCAGTTGTTATACACTGTCAAAAATTATAACTTATATGTGTAATTCATTAATTGTTTCAATAATAATTTTCTATCCCACTCATGTATTTGAATTGGTTGGACACTAGTAACCCCCTTAAACGTAATACAGTCCAGCTCAACAATAAGCATGCAGTCAAACGATTGTAACCGTATTTAAAAAATAAAATAAAAACCTGAATGTTTGACATGTAAGATAAGGGGATTTACCTTAGGTCATGCAGCCAGGTCCCAATAAGTATTATCATAATATTCCAATGCATACTTTACAAGGGAAGGTTATTCATATGGCACAATTAAAAAACAAGTCAAAGTGATTAACCACAAGAATATAAATAACAATCAGCCTATGTGAATTAAATTGGGATAAAACACAAAAAGAAGAGTTATAGTGCTTTGTAAGGGGATATAGGGACAATGTTGGTGTTTGCTTAATGCCAAGGATGGATAGCAGTGAGAGGGCCCCCGAAATTACCAAAAGCACTACCGAACAAGCAAAATTATGCAAAAATAAATATCATAAACTACTTTCAGATGACTGGCTACAGGCATGGTGACCGGCCACGATAAACCCTTTATATATACAGTCTATGGATAAACCACAGGAACAAACCGGATCCTCTCCAAGTCCCGCCCCTCAACCTTTAGAACACATGTCTTCTATCTTATTGGCTGCGAAGGCTCGCCCCCTATTCCCTATTGGCCCAAAAGTTTGCCTTTCATAAATTGCCCGAACTGTCACCCGAGAGCGCAGACGCAAAGATGGCGGCTCTCAGTGTGGCTCGAAGAAGCTGCGGTCTGTTAAACGGGTTTAGGACATCTTTTAGGAGTTTGACTCCCGTGAAACATGGCGCAGTCGCTGCCGCAATGCCCCAAACGAGCCTGTACCGGCACTGCCGGTGGTATTCTGTCAGCCACCTGTCCGTTAAGGAGAGGATTGACAAGAAACGGTCGGCGGCGCTGCTCGGGGGAGGTCAACAGAGAATAGACGCACAACACAAAAAGGTAAAATAAGCTAACATAGATTTGATATCCTATGCATGTTAGCCTGCCTTTAAGGAAACATGTGTGCTGCTTTTATGACTTAAAGCGCTGAAACTGGTTGTTGAAGTGGTTGAGTTGCCTGGCCCGAAGGCTCAAAGTCAATGGTTGCTTCTGGGCTAACCCAACTTTCTAACGTTGCTATGGTTAACAGTTACTCAGTGGGTCTTCAGTAACTTTACAATTATCCTAGTTAACAACATCTTGAACTAAGTAGCTTACTTCCCCCTTGTAAGTTCTGCAGCAGTTTAATGTGGACAAATCCTTAATATTCCCACAGTTGTTAATGCATTAGATTCCGGTGCCATAACATTCCAGTGTCCAATGTTATCAAGACAAATTAGATATAAAATACAGTATATTGAGACATATTTCCATATAATGTCTTCAAACACCTATTCCTACTAGAGCCAACTTGTTCTATTTACATAACTAATCTATAGCACTCCTATCATTTATTTTGTGAATATTTGTGTTCCTTTTTTACTTCCTAATTTAGACAATATTGATATATATTGAATCATTGGATTATATAGCTGCTTTGTTATTATTGATACGTTTGCATAAGTTAATATGTATTTAGTTATACAGATATATATCTAGTTCTATACATTTTTTTTAAATTATTCTTATTTTGAATTTAAATTTTGAATTTAAAATTGAGTGATATCGGAGTTACAAGACAAGTAGTGTCACATATAGACAGAAGACAACAAACAAAAACAGTGTGTGTTTGAGGGATTAGACAAGAAGAGAGTAATAAATGACACAATTATAATTAAAATGATATGAGTAACAATATAATAGTCATGTATCCTGGGGGGGGGGGCATGTAAATAGTAGCATGACCTTAAAGAAGTAGAAAGGGGTGGTGGCGGAAATCGGATTGAGGATTATGAATGACATGTATCAATGAATGGGTTCCAGCTACACATTTGGGTGGTGTCATGGTGTGTATTGTCGAAGCATGCTACTGTAGTGCATTCTGGGTAAATGTGGTGTTTGGCGTTCTGTGTTGCAGGGTAAGCTAACAGCCAGGGAGCGAGTGGAGCTTCTGCTGGACCCCGAGTCCTTCGTGGAGTCCGACATGTTCGTGGAGCATCGCTGCTCTGACTTCGGCATGGAGCAGGATAGGAACAAGGTAACAGCTCAAAGAACACAAATCATCAGCGTCGTGTTTTATCCACTGGCGATGAGACGATGCCTCCTCTGGGGTTTAATATACCTATTTGTCTTTATCTCTGTCATAGTTCGCGGGTGACAGCGTGGTGACGGGCCATGGCAGGATCAACGGCAGGCTGGTTTATGTATTCAGTCAGGTACGATGTTTAACTGTACTGCAATTATGCTACAGTGCTGCAAACATATGTAAGCTTTGTTTCACCTGTTTTAATATTCTTTCTGTTTCTCTCAGGACTTCACAGTGTTTGGTGGCAGTCTGTCTGGAGCCCATGCACAGAAGATTTGTAAGGTAAACACAAATTCAGTGTGTGTGAACCAAACACTCAATAAATAGAAATCGGGGACAGTTTCATCCCACAGGCCATAAGAATGTTAAACACCTGAACTTTTGCAACTCGCATATCTATCAATATTCCAATTACTGTATATCGACTATTCTGCACAGTTTCTATTATATTTGATTTATTTACTTGTACTGTGTTGCACTGCTGGAGGCCTCTTCAACATGTCTATACCCTCAGCAAACATTCACTTCATCAAAGCGAATTACTTTATGTCTGTGGGTTTATCTGGGTTTTCTCCGTTTGCTCTCAGACCTTTAATACATCTTTTTTTTTTTTGCTGAACAACGTTTAAATGTTCTGTGCTCAGATAATGGACCAAGCCATGATGGTTGGAGCGCCGGTCATCGGGTTGAACGACTCTGGAGGGGCTCGGATCCAGGAAGGAGTGGAGTCTCTGGCTGGATATGCAGATATCTTCCTGGTATGGTCATTTTGTTAAAGAGCCTTTGCATCAGACTGCTCATTGGCTTAAATCGTGATATCAAAAATCATACTTATAATATTTTATTGATCAGATCAAGTCTGACATTTAACTTGCATCACAGCAGCTCCATGTGTAACATCAACATAGACGGATATCAAGACACAATACATGAACGACAAACATGTAACATAACGGCTCGATCACTGAGAGGAAAGCTGCTCAAAGAGCCTTCAGCGTGCGTCTGATCTGGACTCAGCTCTGTGTTCACTGAGAGGACTGGAGCACAAAGGATGCTTCAGTCTGACTTGATTGATCTCCATTAGATGGTAGCGGTTCATATTCTCTGTTCAGAGCATGCTTTGGGTCCCAGAGGATGTTGTTGGACAGCCTCACGAGGTTATTATGGTATGCTGAGTCATAAAGTCTCTGACCGGGTGGACCAACAATCTTTGGGCACATTGTTAACAAGTGGAGAAGTTTTGATTTTAACACTTGTACCAGGTAGTACTGTAGTACTGCTTCAAGATCTCTGTGTAATGCTGAATGTAATACTTGGTTGAATTTACAAATCACTCAGTATTACATTTGTTAGCAATGTTTCTTTTTATTTAGTCTTAGTCCGGGGTCAAATGTCCTTGTTCCTGTTTTACCAGTTTTCTTAAATCCACACAGCTGGAGGCGAAGGGTTTTCGGGCATGACGAATGAAACATTGAAACAACATTTTTTTTGCTTTTCCAGAGGAATGTGATGGCTTCAGGAGTCGTGCCTCAGATCTCTCTCATCATGGGGCCCTGTGCCGGAGGGGCCGTCTACTCCCCCGCCCTCACAGACTTCACCTTCATGGTTAAGGTAGGCAGCTAAAACACATATCCATTTATATACAAAAATATAACAGTCCATTGATCATCATGTTGTTTAGTGCTATTAAAGCGTCAGCATTCTTCAAAACATTTGAATTTTTTTATTTAAATCTTTATTGTCACATTATACATTGCAATCGTGTAACAAGAGGCCAGCAAGGCAATATAAAATAAAAGGCTCGGGATATGTCTTCATGTTATTCTAGTCTAGTATGTATTAGCTATTGTTCCAGTCAAATGTCTTTGTTTTGAGTCTTGAAGAGTCGATTGTTCCCACTTTCTGTTGAGTTGAATTTCTTGCAATCTCAATTCACAAGTCAGTTTTTTCATCAAAAAGATGTCTTCCACAATTGTTACCCGTTGGTTGTTCGTTGGTGCTGCTTCCTTACCCCAATGCCTAGCGATCGCTTTCTTGCTGGATATAAGCAGGATTTTGATCAAATATCTGTCACTTGCAATCATTTCCTGAGTGAATTTACACATAGAGTAGCATTCTTCTCATTTTAGTTAATTGTGGAAACAAAGGTCACAGTTTAAGATACGATGGCACTTTATTGATCCCAATTTGGGAAATGTTTTCAATCAATCAATCAATGTTTATTTATATATCACAAATGTTACATTTGTCTCAGTGGTCTTCACAGTGTGTACAGAATATCGGTATGACAATACGACACCCTCTGTCCTTAGACCCTCCAGTTTTGTGTTGCAGCAGCATAAAAAAGGCATTTTACAATAAAACAAAACTAGAAATAAACAAGAAAAGAAAATAGATAATTCAATAATGTTGAATTTGACAAGATATTATATAAATATATGACATATGGAATATTAATATTAAATACAATAAATGATGCAGTATCAAAGATTTTCTCCTCACTCTCCCCATTGTGTGTGTGTTTGTGTGTGTGTGTGTGTGTGTAGGACACATCATACCTGTTCATCACTGGACCTGATGTCGTGAAATCTGTCACCAATGAAGACGTGACCCAAGAGGAGCTCGGCGGAGCCAAAACTCACACCACCGTCTCCGGTTAGCTTCTGATGTCTCTGTGTCACAGCATTAAGTCAGCTTTATTGTCAATCTTTCAGTTTGTGTGTACCGGTACAGACTAGGGCTGCACGATTTAGGGAAATAATCTATTGCGATTTTTCTGACAAATATTGCGATTCGATTTGCGATATCTGTTTTTAAGCGACCCGACGGAAGTTTATTGTAAAATGCGGCCATAACTCCGGCTAGGAAGGTCGCATCAACGTGCTCCCGTCTCTAGCACCCCGCAGCCCGAGCTACGAGTGAAATAACTAAACTTACATGAAACTTCCGTTGGGTTGCTTTAAAGTCAAGCTTCAGTTTCAGATTCACCCTGTGATAGAAACACGTGATGGAGCATTACTGACCTGACTCAGATGGTTTCACCAAACCATCTAAAGCTCCATTGGAAGCCATTTGGAAAAGCATTTCAAAGATACTTGGCAGGTGATTGGATCAATCTGTCTATCCCCTTCTATCATGGGCCACTTCTGATTGGTTAACAATGACTGGTACATGTGGAGCACAGCATCTCTGATTGGTGTGGATGACTGACACACAAGAGAGAATTTTTACATCTGCACACATTAAGACCTAAATAACAACACAACAATCAATATATACAAAATAACAGTCACTTCAATATTATGAGAATGTACATTAGTGCAAGATTGTCCATAGCAGCGTAGAAAGTGTCTGCTGCTTATTTCAACCTCGTTCGAAATGTTCAAAGTCTGAACAAAAATGTCATGATGTTTTTAGGAGTGGCTCACCGGGCTTTCGAGGATGACGTTGAAGCGTTGCTCAACATGCGAGAGTTCTTCAACTTCCTGCCGCTCAGCAATCAGGACCCCGCCCCCATCAGGGAGTGCCACGACAGCAGGTAGCCAATCAGCTGACCTTCACTTACAAGAAGAAAGAAAAGAAATAATCATTAATAGGAAATATATGTATTTTTTGTCCATTTCAGCAATCGTCTTGTACATTCGTTGGACACCATCGTCCCGTTCGAGACGACTAAAGCCTACGACATGTTGGACATCATTCATGCAGTACGTGCACACTCTGAAATATGAAACCACATCTCATTCAAATTCCTCTGGTAGTAAAAGCTTCCTTTCTTCTTGGATCTCCTCAGATCGTGGATGAGAGCGACTTCTTTGAGATCATGCCCAACTACGCCAAAAACATCGTGGTGGGATTCGCCCGCATGAACGGACGCACTGTAGGCATTGTGGGTAACCAGCCCAAAGTAGCTTCTGGTAAGTAGAATAATTGAAGGACCAACAATTAGAGGGCTAATAGGATGGGGGGGGGGGGATATCCTTGCTATTCAGTCCTAATGTCCGTCTCCTTCATCAGGCTGTCTGGACATCAACTCCTCGGTGAAGGGAGCGCGCTTTGTACGCTTCTGTGACGCTTTCAATATTCCCATCATCACCTTTGTGGATGTGCCGGGCTTCCTGCCAGGTACTCTTTGGAAATGTACAATGCATGGAGTAATCCAGTAATTGGCCATACATACAGTTTACATCTTCATCTGGTTAGGAATGTATCAAGGATTTTGTCGTGAGTCTCTGCTGCTGTGAATTATACAAGAGAATGCTTGTGTCTGCAAGTCTGAGTCTGCACAGGAGCAGAAAGAGATTTAGCTGCCAGCTCAGAAGAGAGTACTCACAAGATCATTGATAAAGTGAAGGTAAACACACACTACAGTTTGGATAAGGGATAAAGTCAGGGGTCTATCCAGGCTATAAGGTCAACTATACACACGGTTACCTCACATGTGCACAGACATTGTTATTGCATTGAAATAGAGCTACTGTCACATCTTATGCTTATTATGTAATAACTGCTGTGCCGGGGGTCCACAGGAACCGCTCAGGAGTACGGGGGCATCATCCGACACGGAGCCAAGCTGCTGTACGCCTTCGCAGAGGCCACCGTCCCCAAAATCACCATCATCACCAGAAAGGTGCGTGAACAACACGAGAAGAGAAATGCTCGAAGTTACAGGTTTGCTAAAGAAGCATTTGTAGCTCTTTGCCCGAGCCGTGCGGATGAATAAAACTAATCCGCTGACCAAAATGTGGAATAAGAGCGACTATTAAACTTATTTGAAACCTGAGGTTTGAATGCTGAGTGAGCCCTACTGACTTTATTGGAACACTTCCTGCAGGTGCTTAACACTAAAGTATACATTTTACAAGTATTGTAATTAGAGATGTCCCGATCCGATTTTCAAAAGATCGGAATCGGGAGAAAAAAATCTGGGATCGGGATTTAAAAAAAAAAATGTATTACATTTTTTTATTATTTTATTTAATGTAACAAAACAAAAATGACCATGTTCACGTCTTAAAGTCATCCTGAAGACTTAGTTTTGGTTTAAAAGTACACAACATCATGTATGTGTTGCTTCTTTGGGCTTGTTTTCAGACCTGGTTGCTTATTCCTCTGAAATCTGGCAACAGAGTGGGCGCAGTGTCTAATAGTAGCAGCAAGCTAACGAGAGGCTACGTTCAGCTGGTGACTCGGGAGTCGGGACAGAGAAAATGTCAGGAGTTTGGAAGTTTTATAAAATTGAAAGCGAAGGCAGTGTAACAGCCAGATGCAATGTTTGCAAGGCGGAGGTTCCGCGTGGTGGAAAGAACAGAGCTACGTTCAACACGACCAATCTAACACGCCGCCTGAGAAACAAACACCAACAACAACACGGCGAGTACACAGCGGCCACTCAGGTAACGGCACTGAAGCAACCGACACTTTCAGAGACTTTGAAAAGGAAAGAGAAACTGCCCCAGAACAGTGAAAAGGCCAACACAATAACAGCCAAGATAGCTGAATTCATCGCGTTGGATGACCAGCCCTTATCTGTTACCTTTTTTTTCTCTTAATGCATTGCATAAAGATCGGATCGGGAAAAATCGGTATCGGCAGATTGTCAAAATCAAATGATCGGAATCGGATCTGGAGCAAAAAAAATGTGATCGGGACATCCCTAAATGCGATAACTTCAAGGCATGAATGTCACACATTTGTTTGAGAATACAACGGCTCACTTGTTTGCAGCTATTGCAAAATCACACCTGGCAAATTAGGAATGTGTGTGTGTGATGGTCACAGGTTCAAACCCCACTGCAGTCAGCATGTCGTTGTGTCCCTGAGACACTTCACCCCAAATTGCTCCTGTGAGGATTGTCCACAGTATTGAGTATGTAAGTTCCTTTGGATAAAAGCGTCTAACTGTGTGTGTGTGTGTGTGTGTGGCTCTCAGGCTTACGGAGGAGCGTATGACGTGATGAGCTCCAAACACTTGAGAGGAGACATGAACTACGCCTGGCCCACAGCTGAGGTGGCGGTCATGGGCGCCAAGGTACGAACAGTCACTGTTTCCGTTCTTTCTATTGTTCCTTTGTTCGATTTGACCGTGTGCATGATGGTCTCGATCTTTCTCAGGGTGCTGTTCAGATTATCTTCAGAGGAAAGGAGAACCAGGCGGAGGCAGAGGCCGAATACGTGGAGAAGTTCGCCAACCCTTTCCCAGCTGCTGTCAGAGGTAACTTTTACGGCTTTATAGCGATGCAAAATCTCTCACCGTCATCCCTGATTGTGCTTCCACTCCACACACAAGTATAAAGCACCTGGTACTGACCTTGAGCTGAAATGGTTTGTTTCAGGTTTTGTGGATGACATCATCGAACCGGCGACAACTCGCAAGAAGATCTGCAGAGATCTGGAGGTGCTGGCCAGCAAGAAGCAGAAGAACCCCTGGAAGAAACACGCCAACATTCCTCTGTGATCCAACACAAACTGTTTCCACATTAACTCCCTCTGAAGGCGTTTACTGATATCGACTTCACATCCGAATGAACTGCACTCGTTCCCGTGGTTACTACTTGGTTTTCATTCACCACTCCACTGAAGCAGCACTTAAAGATACCTGATTCTGTTAGTGCGTGGTTACATCCCAATAAAATCAGATTATGTTTTGAACTAGGGCAGTATGTCGATATCAGACTAAATATCATTCTACATTTTGGATATTGTAATACGGCATTTTTACGACAAGTTTATGGGGGAAATATTGGTGCTGTCAACAAAATCAGCAGGTGTATCTTTACAACTTGACCCTTGATATGGAAACCCTAACTCATTTCCAGTAGCTGACCAGGAGAAAGGTGGTGGTACACATTCAAGATACTTGTATGTCAGTAGTGACCACATTGGACACTGCTGTTTGTTTGATTTGACCTAAAAGCAGTAGATGATGTGTCTGATGGAAGCTGAACGGACACGAGCAACTAAACTGTCACATGGTCGTAGAGTGGAAATGCAAACATGCTGCAGTCTGTTCATGACATAGTGTTGCTTATGTTCTGTATTTTGTTGTTGAAGTTTGGTGTGAACTGTCGTGTTTTAGACACTCCCTGTGTTTAGGTCATCCCCACAACATGCAACTGTGCCTTTCTTCTCTGGCAGCCTTTGCCATTTGTAAAATAAATCATGGACTCAATATCGTGTTTTTGTTCACTTCAACCAATGCAAGGATTTGTATCTGCAGAAATTACATAAGTATAATATTGTTTTTTGAGGGTATAAGTGAAATTCACAAAGGGCAGAAATGTTAAAAAAACGAATTAGAAGTAAGAGTTTGGGAAATACACTTAAAGGTGGGGTAGGTAATTCACTTCAGAAACACTTTGTTATATTCCATGGAATGCTCTTAAAGGAATGGTATGCTCATGACACTCATTTTTTTTTTTTTATCATCCGATAAAACAGACCAGTCTCTCTTTTTTTTTTTTTAATCCGATGACATTATCAGTGATTTTAAACTGATTATATACCGAAATAACATCAACACTGTGGGCGCCGCCATTTCCCGGACGTGACGTAATCCATGCGTTTGGTTTTCGAAGACACGTTGATCTCCATGTTATTTACTGTAGTTTCTCTCTTCAAATATGCCTCACTGTATCGCGAAATATTGCCATAATTCGGATAGGAACAATCCACGGAATGCTCGGTTCCATCTGTTGCCAAAAGGTAAGCATAAGAAGTACATTCGGAGTCAGTGGCCGGCCCGAACCGAGAGATTTACAGGCTCATGTATGCAGCGAACATTTCACATTTCCGGACGACTACTCTGAGAGTATGATCAAACATAACATGGGATTTAAAGAACAACCATTACTCAATTGAGATGCAGTACCATCGGTCTTTCTGGTGTCATCACCGACCAGGACACCAGTTCGGCCAGTAGAGAAATCGCCCTCTGCAAGTGTGAAGCGACGGAGGAGCAGAAGTAGTGCTCGGAGTAAGAATAAGGTATGTTATAGCGCATTTCCATTGCAGCGGCTAGTCCCGTTTTAACGTCCAGGCCAGGACAGTTTTTGGTGGCCTTTCCATATAGCGTAGTACCGACTAGTGTGTATTTCCCCCCAGTTTTTCCGGCCCCATAAAATCGTGATTCTATGGCCAGGGACAACGAAGCTGAGTATGCTAAACTAGAGAGGGAATCGCTAGCAAGGGTGGTACTACATGCATACATATAGTATCTTATATCATCTTCCCATTATACACACATGCATTTTCAAACATTTGGACTACCTATGTTGCAAATGTATTATCTTTTCAATTTATACACGGCATCTATTGCACGTCTGTCCGTCCTGGGAGAGGGATCCCTCCTCTGTTGCTCTCCCTGAGGTTTCTCCCATGTTCCCTTTAAACTGTGGGTTTTCTTCGGAAGTTTTTCCTTGTACGATGTGGGGGTCTTAGGACAGAGGGTGTCGTATTGTCATACTGATATGTATGGCTGAATTCCCCCATCCAATCTCTTCACATTGGTCAAAACTTGTTCCTCTGCTGACGAGTCCGAACTGAAATACTCCACCATGTTTCCGTGTGTTGACAAAGTGAATGCATGGATGACGTCACGACCATCACGCGACTACTGAAAATGGCAAACATGGCGGCGGCCAGACGGAATATACAGGTCTTGATAAAAAAGAGCTATAAAATCATTATTTACCGGGGAATATCGCTGATTTCTTCAGGGTATGGTTTAAACATAACGTTTCACTAAATACTGAAGTTTTGATTAATTATCTAATGAGTGGACCATTCCTTTAACATCCCGATAGCAATGAATACATGAAATGCTTTGACAATAAATACATAACAACATTTAATCTCCGGAAGCAGTAGTACTGTAAAAAGCACGACCAATCATCTGAGCCGGCTAAAGTAACTGGATGGCCTACCTGCCTGTCAGCCTCCCATCGGGGCACAAACTTATCTCGTGCCCTCATTGGTCATGTGCGCGTTCGTGTGTGTTGGAGGAGGGGCTCTGTTATGGGGGTTATTTAAATTTGAGAGCATACTTTATTGATTTCTTTCCCTCAAACCCTGTCCACGCACTCAAATAGTGCCCCCCAAAACAAAGTTGTACAGTGAAGTACATGTTATGTTATAAAGCCGTGGAGGGCGGGAATTTATAAACCAACGAGTAACCGCCCTTACGGGACGCTGTAATAAGTAAAGCGAACGCACACGCAAGGACACCTGGCCTCCTATTGGTTGAGGGATTTTGATTAGGATTGTTGCACAAAAGTTTCGAGCGCGCACAGAATAAATCTGAGAGCAGAACAAATCTGTAAACAGCAATATATCTGAGTGCAAGCCTACAGTTTGAGCAGAAGCAGAGCAAATCTAAGTGCAAGCAGGCACATTTGAGTGCGAGGACAGGGGTTGAGGGAAAGAAATCAATAAAGTATGCTCTCAAATTTAAATACCACGCTCTTTAATAAATATAGGGAATAACCCCCATACTCTTTAAGGAAGGGGCAGATTTTTTCCGGTTGCGTACTTTCAAATTCTAGCGCACTCGAGCTGGTTTCTCCATTCTTACCTACCCCACCAAGATTTTTTGCAGAGAGATATCTATCTTGATGAAAAGATGTGCTTGTGTCTGTTAATAGATGTTCTCCAGTGAGCGAGAAACAAATCAGGTTAAACAAATCCTTTAATGCTTTCACTGCAAGTAAATCCTTGGAGCTAAAGGAAAAGTGAGGTTTGACAACTTAACATGTTGTATTATACAGTTTATTTGTACAATATTTTTGCCTCGAGGTTCACTTACTTTCCCTGGAGCTTTGGATTGTCTCACAGTCTTCATCAGGAGATCGATTCTGCCAACTTTAGTTCAGACATCATGGATGAGAGGAGCACAGAAAACCCACGGAGAGACTTGAGTTCAAATTGTTTTGTGAAATGCAAATTACTGTATCCAGGCCAGGGTGGGTCAACGTTGGCAAAGTGTTGAACTCTGGGCTGTTGAACAAAAGGCACACTCAAACACTTGTCCATAAATCGAATACAGATTTTATTTTATTAAAAAGAATTTAGGTTCACAGAAAAAAAAACAGGCGTTTCGAGCATTTAAGGGCAACTGATGTCAACTGCACTGCAGGAAAGATCCAATTGTCTCTGATATTTACAGGAGGACTGCCAAGCCAGCCAGGGGGAGAGGTGGATGATTGATTAACCGACGGAGCGTGAACAACGATATGGCTGGAAACATTCAAAACACATTCAAACAAATCTGTCAGAATAACAACAAATCATCTTGGATCAGATAACACTGAGGCAGGCGTAGAAATGTAACCTGCAAAATGAACAAAATGAACAGATAGTCTGCTGTAATACTGAACTGTGAAACGACTACAATCAGACCATACAGCGCTTAAAGAGATCCCATAGCAACACTCTGAGCTTGGTAACCGTTAGATATGAGACACGGGTGTAGGGGAAGGGGCTGGAATATACCGTAAGTATGTAGGCCACAATTTGGCAACAAACAAGATACATATTCGAGAAAAAGCTGTACAAACATCCGACAAAAACAAAGACACACTTGATTTAAAACTTTAGTACTAAAGCTACAGAATTAAAAATATGTTTATTTTCTTTCTTTTTTAAACTTCAAAAACTTATCCGAGATCTGAGAGGGGGGGAGGGGGGGGGGGGTGGCTTCTCCTTCAAACGACAACACTCTCTTTTGCTTTGACGTCAAGCAACTACTCAACCATCACCACCGCAACACACGCACACACACACACACACACACACACACACACACACACACACACACACACACACACACACACACACACACAAACACACACACACGAGGACTCTGATGGCGAACAGAGAGCGGAGAGGGGTCGTTGGGTGGTAATAAGAGCAAAGATATAGAACACTTAGTATTGATATCCTCTCTATGTCAGATTCTACCAGACGGATTCGAAGTGCGACACCAAAATAAGGGGGGGGGGCTGCTCTGAACCAAACAACTGTACATCTGTGTAACAGGGAACCGTAAAAACTGCAAGTGCTCGTCGGCCATCCGAGCTACCGCTAACAAGAGCTAAACCAACAGGCTGGAAAAGGAGGAAGAGGAGGAAGATTGAGAGAGAAGACGAAGCTCTTGAATAATCCGGACTCGGTTCTGGATCCTCCGGCCCGTGAGAACAGAGCCGATCCTCGCTTCACTTTCCAGGTGAGATTCGGCTGACTCCGCGTCCATCAGCAGATCCACCTGACAAACAATGCTTCCATCCCGTCTTACAGAAAGAGAAAAGTGTTTCAACAATGTTGTTTCCTATTCTTAAGAGTTTGATTGGCAGGTTTTCTGGGTGAGACGGCCCAGACCCTCCCTTCTGTTGACTCCTGATGTGGATCCTGAGCTCAGGATCTTTGCCTCTTCCTGGATCAGAACATGGGCATGCTGAAACCCTAAAAACATGGAGAGAGAGAGAGAGAGAGCGACTGTCAGACGATCTTAAATGGAAAAGATCTCAGACTTCCACGGCTGCTTTTCTTTTATACCACTAGGGGGCGCTAGAGTTGAAAAGTTCACTGACAGTATGAAAACTTATTTTAGATGACTGATTAGCACATTGGGCTGAAACTAACAATTGTTTAAACTAATCTTTTCCAAGTCAAACATGTCCATTACAATGTTCCAGTGCCTTAAATTACATCTTTAAATATTCAGACTTTCATTAAAAATACAAACAAACCAAAAGCTCACATTTTATGCCTGGGAGTAATTCATCTTTACATTTTAGCTTGTCGGCTAATCAATTAACGGCCTAATTGTTTGAGCTGTTCTTACTTTCCTGAGTCCAATTGTCAAAGTTGTACTCACCGACTCGTCCTCAATCATCGCTGCAGAGTCAAAGAAGTCTGGTCTTAATTCTGCTCTTTCGCGTCTGTTCCTCGATGGCGGCTGGGTAGGAAGAAAGACACAATAAGACATTGAATTCAAAAGACAATAATGACTACACACAATGCTCCGATCTTTATTTGCCCTAAATTAAAGGCCCTGGGAGAAAGGGTGACACTGACCAGGTCGATCACCATCGTGTCCTCAAACTCCTCGTTCATGTCCTCCAGCTGTCCTCGCGATGACATCATCACGTCCTCGAAGATCGGCTCTGCGTCATCCTCCATCAACCCACGCCTGACGGGAAGCCATTAAGAGAGAAAACACAAAACACACCGTTTACAATCTTTTTATCTCAAGCTCTTTATTCTTTAAAGGTCACCTATTAAGCAAAATCCACTTCTTCATGTCTCTTCTACATCAACATGTGTCCCCTCTTCTTCATGTCTCTTCTACATCAACATGTGTCCCCTCTTCTTCATGTCTCTTCTACATCAACATGTGTCCCCTCTTCTTCATGTCTCTTCTACATCAACATGTGTCCCCTCTTCTTCACGTCTCTTCTACATCAACATGTGTCCCCTCTTCTTCATGTCTCTTCTACATCAACATGTGTCCCCTCTTCTTCATGTCTCTTCTACATCAACATGTGTCCCCTCTTCTCCATGTCTCTTCTACATCAACATGTGTCCCCTCTTCTTCACGTCTCTTCTACATCAACATGTGTCCCCTCTTCTCCATGTCTCTTCTACATCAACATGTGTCCCCTCTTCTCCATGTCTCTTCTACATCAACATGTGTCCCCTCTTCTTCATGTCTCTTCTACATCAACATGTGTCCCCTCTTCTTCATGTCTCTTCTACATCAACATGTGTCCCCTCTTCTCCATGTCTCTTCTACATCAACATGTGTCCCCTCTTCTTCACGTCTCTTCTACATCAACATGTGTCCCCTCTTCTCCATGTCTCTTCTACATCAACATGTGTCCCCTCTTCTCCATGTCTCTTCTACATCAACATGTGTCCCCTCTTCTTCATGTCTCTTCTACATCAACATGTGTGGGGAGGGGCTCCTTATTTTCATCTAAAGTAACGGACAGAGAATCAGCACTTTGGAAACAGGGCTGAAACAGAGGGGATTATGGGTAATGCTGGAATGATTTGTTTGGTGTTTGGAGCCGAACACTTCAGAGACATGTTCTGTATATATCTGAGAGCTGTGATATATTGATGAGAAACAGTATAATAGGGGACCTTTAAAGAAGAACTAGTAATGGAGGCATCAAACGTCATCAGTTTTCTAGCCGGTTCGATTCTTACACAGTCTGCCGGACGCCCTGGTTGCTGCGCGCCTTGATGTAGTTCATGCCCGTCCGGTCCTTCCGGTTCACCTCCTCCATCTTCTGCTGGCCGAGCCACGACATCTGCATCTGAGGACTGGAGACAACACCGGGTCAACATACTGTACCTTCAAAAGACTTCGATGAACTTGGTACAACAAGGAGGCGGAGCTACATCAGTGACGAACAGGTTTACACAGTCCGGTGTTTTGTAAGTGGGTGGATGAGAAAACGGTAAATCATGAATTTTGTTTGATTTAAAGAATCTTTTTTTTGTAATGTGTCTTTCAGTACTTACAAAAGTGCTATATAATATGTATGTATAAATGTAGTTATGGTGTATAATTCCAGACTACTATTTATGCTTATTGGTAAATAAGTGTATGTATGATAGAAGTGAAAATAAAACCGAAAACTTGGTTCCAATTTCTATGAGTTTTCAAAACTTTTTGGATTTGATGTTTTTCAAGCAACGTTCCAGGCTTAAAAACAGCTATTTCCAGGACGTTTCCAGTTGTTTTAAGACCGTAGGAACCCTGACTTTGATGTGAAAGCGTACTTACATATATATATATATATGTGTGTTTTCACTCACTTGTGGACGAAGTCGTTCTCCGAGCCGGGTTCTGAGTCCGGGTCGGGCAGGTGTTCTGCGGGTCTGTTCTCTCTGAGCACGGTGGAGGTGAGCTGAGGCGTCTGCAGCGCCCCCGGTGTCGGCAGGGTGTCGTTACGCAGCAGCCACGAGCTGTCAACACTACTCTCTTCTGAAAAATGTACGCAAACACAGAGAGCTCATAAACACAACAGCAGATAACCATGAACACGTCTCATTTCCCAAAACAGATTAAACACGGTATAATGAACTAGAAAATACAGTGACTGAAACCTGGGTGCGCGTCCAGATGCTAACATTACCCCCGCTTTGTAAGAAGGTCCAACAAAGAATATCCATTAATTTTCGCTCACTTTTAGCTGACTATTTTAACTGTTTATCTATTACATTTTTGGATTCTTGAACCACATTCCTGCATCGTTCCTGAACATCTTTAGATTACCACTGGATTTAGTTAACGACCGACAGGTGTGTTCAAAGATCAAAGCGTTTCCACGGCAACGCCCGGCCAGTGAACGAGAGCCACCCTGACAGAGAATGTATTGACAATATTGTGCAACGGCTAGCTAGGCGAATGTCTTATAAAAGACATAGCAACCCAATCATTCCGCTCGTTTTGTGTGTTTCGTGTCAACGCTGCCGGACGAGTAGCGTGACGACATTTGTGGCGGAAGAAGAATAAGATGAGATAAGTACGTCGAATACTAGACTGTGTGTGGCTTCGCCAGTTACAACAAATCTGTGTGCGTGTGTCTCCTCACCCTCGATGCGCTTCTTGTGCACCACCGGCCGGGCCTTCTTGCTGCGCACGGAGGCGGCCTTGCTGCTGGAGCCCGATGTGACGGACATGAGGTCCTCGTCCCCCCCCGTCAGCAGGCTGTTCCTGTAGGAGATCAGCGGCAGCCACACGTCCTCTCGGCGCTCCGACATCGCGTCCAACATGAACTTCTCCAGGTACGAGTGGCTGAGGAGCATTTCAGCACGATTCATTTAATTTGAAATGTAGTTATCAGGGTTCATACACTTTTTCACCAATGATTGTCAATGACTTCTCCATGACCTTTACCTACTTTTCCATGACCAAAAAATTACTCTTTCTCAGCGGTGCCACTGAAAATGGTTTATTTTAACATGGAACATAAGGTCTGAAACATGTTGTGCCTCGAAAACAAATCAAATAGTAGGCTTTCTACACGCTAAAGCAACTAAAATCTCTCACCAGCAAAATACCTCGACAGTTAAATCATTACTATACGATACAGTATTATCATTATAGTATTACTATTTTGGCGATTAGCTAAAATATAAATTATATCTGATCCAACTTTAGTTACATTTCCATGACTTTTCCAAAATATTGTTTTCCATAACTTTCCCAGGGCCTGGAAAATGCATTTTGAATTTCCATGACGTTTCCAGGTTTGAAATGACCGTACGAACCCTGAGTTATGGACGTGTTCAGTGACTTATTGAGGTTTGCCTGTAACAGAACGATGAAAGGGAGTACTTACACCGTCTTTTTGTCTTGGCGGATGAGTTTAGAGGAGAATTCACTGAGAACCTCCAGGAAGGCCAGGTTGAGGGGAGGAAACTCGTTTCCTCGAGGATTCGGGTACTTAAATGCAAACTCTATTCCATCCCTGATACAAGAGAGAGGAAGAGGTAGAAAGTGGAGACAGAACAATTCATTAGGAGGGGGAAAGACAAAGAAGCAAAGTAAAAAAGAAATGGAAGGCAAAAGAAAAACGAGCGTCTGACACCAAAAGATATTTTTAAATTGCTGGCACTATTTTAATTGTTTTTTTTATTATCGTCTTATATAAATATGTCTTATATACATATTTATGTTGCATTTGAGCCGAGATCTGAATTGCACAACTACACTGTTCCTGTGTATGACAAATAAAACCTTTGAACATTTGAAGAAAGCTCGACTTCAGACTTTTCCAAGGCTGGAATAAAATATGTTTTTTCCCTCAGGATAGAAGAATCTCAGGCCACTCCCTCACAGCGTCCTGTTTGTAATGGAGGCTATAATACCGAACAGATGCAGACATTTCGATTCATTCTCAATGAACTCCAGATTATTTATTTGTTTACACCTGTGAAAAGGTTATAACATATTTTGCTAATTTATTCTGACTTGAGTTGCGTTTAAGAATCGTGATAGGAATTAGTTTCTTCACAAAGTTGTGTCGAAATAAAAATATGGTAATTTGTAAATTCTTATAAGACATTTTTACATAGATTTGAATCAGCATCACTAAATTGCAGCCGAGTCATCTGTAT
This sequence comes from Pseudochaenichthys georgianus, assembly GCF_902827115.2. Taxonomy (NCBI): domain Eukaryota; kingdom Metazoa; phylum Chordata; class Actinopteri; order Perciformes; family Channichthyidae; genus Pseudochaenichthys; species Pseudochaenichthys georgianus. Next base: position 3,018,961 of record NC_047524.1, on the reverse strand, counting down.
ACTTTAATTTATGTAAAGCTGAGAGGATTTCAACTTCCATGACTGAACATCAGAGGTGGGAAGTAGTAGAGTACAAATACTTTTTGTTACTGTACTTAAGTACATTTGTCTGGTATCAGTACTTTACTCCACTACTTATTTTTCTGACGACTTTTCACTTTGACTTCTTACATTTTGAACACAAACACCTGTACTTTCTACTTCTCTCATGTTGAACTCAAATACCTGTACTTTCTACTTCTCTCATGTTGAACTCAAATACCTGTACTTTCTACTTCTCTCATGTTGAACTCAAATACCTGTACTTTCTACTTCTTACATGTTGAACTCAAATACCTGTACTTTCTACTTCTTACATGTTGAACTCAAACACCTGTACTTTCTACTTCTCTCATGTTGAACTCAAATACCTGTACTTTCTACTTCTCTCATGTTGAACTCAAATACCTGTACTTTCTACTTCTCTCATGTTGAACTCAAATACCTGTACTTTCTACTTCTCTCATGTTGAACTCAAATACCTGTACTTTCTACTTCTTACATGTTGAACTCAAATACCTGTACTTTCTACTTCTCACATGTTGAACACAAATACCTGTACTTTCTACTTCTTACATGTTGAACTCAAATACCTGTACTTTCTACTTCTTACATGTTGAACCCAAATACCTGTACTTTCTACTTCTCTCATGTTGAACTCAAATACCTGTACTTTCTACTTCTTACATGTTGAACTCAAATACCTTACCTGTACTTTCTACTTCTTACATGTTGAACTCAAATACCTGTACTTTCTACTTCTTACATGTTGAACTCAAATACCTGTACTTTCTACTTCTTACATGTTGAACTCAAATACCTGTACTTTCTACTTCTTACATGTTGAACTCAAATACCTGTACTTTCTACTTCTTACATGTTGAACCCAAATACCTGTACTTTCTACTTCTTACATGTTGAACTCAAATACCTGTACTTTCTACTTCTTACATGTTGAACCCAAATACCTGTACTTTCTACTTCTCTCATGTTGAACACAAATACCTGTACTTTCTACTTCTCTCATTTCCCAAACAGCTGGTTCCTTTAGTCTGAATGTGTGTTTGGTGCGTGATCATTATTCTTTAGAGTCATTGCGTGCCTATTGGTTGGAACACGATCCGTGTATCCATCACTTCCTGGTCTTCTCTAAAGAAGAGGGACCAATGGAAACGTTGTCATGTTGCCGTTGTTCAGCATGGAAACATTCATTATCTAACAATGACATTATTGTTCTATTGATATAAAGGGAGGTCAGGTACTCTTTAAAGCAGCTGCTAGTTATGGGTACTTTTTACTGAAGTACATTTCAAAGCCTTCTTTACTTTTACTTGAGTAAAGAAGTTTAGTCAGTACTTCTACTTTCACCAGAGTATTTTTAAACACGAGTATCTGTACTTCTACTTGATGTGTGTGCTTTTGCCATCTCTGCTGAACATACTGTTTCTCTAATCTCATGCACGTTCTTTCCGTCTGATAAACGCTGTGAGTCCAAACGCAGCCTCAGGTCTTACTTGTGCAGCGTGGCCACCGCCTCTCTGGTCTTGATCTGGTCGAGGCCGAAGGTGAGGGCGAAGCGGCGGGCCAGCTCCTTGATCCCGCTGACGTGAGAGGAGGTGCGGTCCAGAGTGGGGCCCTGGTCCTGAAGCAGCTCGTTGAACAGCTGGAACACACAAGACGACAGTGTTTGTGGGTTTGCACTGATGAAAGCTCGCATCACTTAAACATCTCCTATCATGTATTTTAAGTTATATATTATCGGTGTCAGATATATACAAATATATAAAAAACATGTCTATGAACAGATCATGCATTTTAGACATCCCTCATACCCCTCTATTTCAGCCCTGTTAGAAAAGTGCTGATTCTGGGTCCTTAGCGGAAGAGGGGGAGCTTGTGCCTGCTCAGAATTACCCAGCAGATTCCGCTAAATGCGTGATGAAACGCCATCATGTTCCAAACCACATCAAGGATGATTTCTGAAGCAGTCTGGAGCTCAAAGGCTTTCTCTCTCAGGTTTACCACAAGGTGAGTTCTTTTTTTATTTCCTGCTTCTTCACACATACTCTCTCCAGTACAGGTTAGCTCTGAGTGTTAGCGATGCTAATGTAAACAAAGACCATATTACGTCCAAAACAGTCGGGCATTGTTTCTGATAGCAAAGTTTCTGATTGGCCCGTGGGTCCGCATTTCAGATATTACGTCATATCGGACGCAAATCTGGATCAGCTCCGTCGTACCCCCGTTTTTAGAGATTTGGGTACGGAGGAAAAGAGAGTTTTTTTTTCCAACACACCGGGGACACATGTATGTATAAAGGACAGGAGTGCATTTCGCATGATAGGAGACCTTTAAAGAATGCGATATGTTGTCATGTGATGTTGTTGAAGCCTCACCTGCTGCAGACTGAGGATGAGCGTCTTGGCGCACTGAATCTTGTCCGTCTGTCTTGTTTTACTCAGAGTCTCCTTGATGATGTCGCCGTAATCATTATAATACTGAAGCAGAGGGAAAGAAACATGCGGTTAGCAACAAGCAAGGGGACAGTTTAGTGCATTTATTATGATGTCCTTTACAGGTTTACATCAACCGGAAATGATGTGCAGCGAATTTAAGGTTGATTTGTTGTTTTCCTTGATTTTCTTATTTATTTCCATTGAGTAAAAACTCCTTTATTTTGTCATTATTGCATTAATTAATTTCTGTGCTTTTATCTCGCTGCAAACCAACACATTTTTACAAAGATAAATCCGAGAGCAGTCATATTTTTCACATTTAACCCTTGTGTTGTGTTCGGGTCTCCCGTTCCAAGTTAAAATGATATAATAACTACGCTCTAGTCTTTTGTATCCGAACGAGGCTTCATGATGTCCTCCACAACAGATATATAAACACTACAAAACTGATTTTGACTATGTTTGCCAAGTCTGAAGGTCTCTAAAAAAAAGTGTAGAATTTGGTGTTGGGGTCTGGGGAGAGCCAGCAGAATTGTTGTGGGTGACTCGAGGTCAAATTTGGACCAATCAAGATTCATCTTTGACTTTAGACGCCCCTCCCCCGCCCCCTTCATCAACTGTAACAATAATTGTTCGCAACATGCACCTGGTCTCCCCTCCCTCTGCCCCCCCTCCCCCCACGGGAACTCCACCTTTCTCAAAGAATACACACTAACACTTGAACCTGAACACACACATGCACGTGTGCAATATGTGGCGTCATGTGTTTTGGGGCCATAAAATAAAATAACAGGATTGTTCGCGTCGCTGGATTAGTGATGCCTGTGAGGAGTCAGACTCCTTAGCAATTTATCAAGTTGTCGTGCCAACAACCTATCGTTCTCAGGTGATATCCTTGGCTCATGATCATCCATGGTCAGGTCACATGGGGGTAACAAAAACATATCAAAGAGTTTTAAAACACTTCTTTTGGCCAGGACTTAAGTCTGATGTAGTTCTTTATTGTCGAACATGTCATGTGTGCCAAGTTGTTGGTAAACCGAATCAGGTGATTCACCCTGCTCCTCTCATTCCTATTCCGGTAATGGGAGAGCCATTTGAAAGGGTGATTGTGGATTGTGTGGGACCCTTGCCTAAAACTGGAAACCAGTTTCTCTTAACTGTCATGTGTGCTTCCACTAGGTTTCCAGAAGCCATCCCACTACGGAAAATTACTGCCCCGGTCATCACCAAGGCACTTCTGAAGTTTTTCTCCATGTTTGGTCTACCAAAGGTAGTTAGTTAGTGAGGGTTTTTGTTTGAGTTTGGTTTCAAAGGATAGTTGTAGAGATAGGCCTGGTTTTGTTATGCTTGTTTCTTTTGTTTGGCACAATCCTTTGACTCCTCCTCCTCCTCACAGAGTGTTTCTGTTTAATTGTATTATATGATAGGTTACAAGGAATAAACCTTTTGTCAACCTTTACTCTGACTCTCTCATAATTATTGGTTGTACGTTATTGTCTCCAGGTCCCCCTAGACCTTAGTGGGGGACGTAACAAATGCATTATAAGTTAGTCATGATGTAGTTAAAACAATGTTGGATGATAGTAATTTTTTTTGTGTGTTTTGGACTGAGATAAATCATGGGTCAAAATTGACCCGCGAACACCATGAACGGGAACAGCTTTGGAACACAACACAAGGGTTAAGGACCCCAAAATGTTACACTATTTTATAATGATATCATGTTAGGACAGGGGTCATCTTTAAGCCCTCTGCTCTGGCTCCCTTGAGCTTAGACAAAAATAAGAAGGAAATAAAATAAAAGTATTTGTAGGACTATTTATATTTTGTTGCACGGTTGAAAATGTTTCGTATCTTGTATTTTGAGGTGATACTGTGACACATAAATAAAAAACAAAACGGTTTTAATTAGGTCAACTCAAATATGCGTCACATCCTGCTACGGTCCCGCGCCAGTGCCTGACCCCCGGCTCGATGAGCGAACTCTGGATAAATCAAAGAAAAGAAAAGTATGGGAGGAACAGAGGGTTTCATTCTGCGTGGTTAGAGTTATCTGCTTTCACAGCAAACGATGCGAGTTGTCAAAGGTGCTGCAGCCTTTACGTATCGAGGGAAGAAGAGGAAGAGGAAGACAGCTGACGATCTTCAGTCATAATTCAGTCAGTTAAAGGTGGGGTATGTCATAGTGGAGAAACCAGCTCGAGTGCGCTAGAATTTGAAAGTACGCAGCTGAAATAAATCTTCCCCTTCCTTCAGACTTCCTCACAGAGCCCCTCCTCCAACACACGAACGCGCACATGACCAATGCGGGCACGAGATAAGTCTGTGCCCCGATTGAAGGCTGACAGGCAGGTAGGCCGTCCAGTTACTTTAGCCGGGCCGGCTCAGATGATTGGTCGTGCTTTTTACAGCGCCGCAGCTTCCACAGATGACATTTTTTAATGTATTTTTTGTCAAAGCACTTCAGATATTCATTGCTATCGGGATGTTAAGAGAATCCATGGAATATAACAAGAAGTGTTTCTGAAATAAATTACAGACCCCACCTTTAACTCTTTTTAGGGTGCAGCGATATGTTTTATTTATTTCAAATATGTTTTGCGGCTCCAGACAAAAGGAAGTGTTGGAAAAGGGTGCAAAATGGCTCTTTTGGTCAAAAGGTTGCAGACCCCCGTGTTAGGACATCAAAGATTTGCTCAGGGACAATGCGGCAAAATCAGTTTCTTGACTCGAGAATAAAAATCTTTCACTGTCTTTTAACATTTATAATCTTATCCTAAACTCATAATCTGCCGACTTCCAACTTGTATCGGTTTCATATTGCAATTTATTTTAATTGTATATTGATTATTTCAGTGTTTATGTAAGGTACCTTCATGTAGTGTTTGAAGATGTCGGCCGCAGCGGGCATGTCTACGATGTCGAAAATGATGAGTTTGCAGAAAGCTGCGAGCAGATTTCTCCTTTTGTGGAGAGCTTCGATCTTATTGGCCTCGTCCTCCTCGTCTCCCTCTGCAGTTGGGAGGAAGTTAGAAGTGAAGAGGAGAAGAAGGAGCGGGAGGAAGAGAAAAGGTGAGTTGATCTTTAAAAAGATCTCCTATTATACTGTTTTTCATCGTTATGTCACAGCTCTCAGATATATACAGAACATGCCTCTGAAGTGTTTGGCTCCAAACACCAAATAGATCATTGCAGCATTACCCATAATCCCCTCTGTTTCAGCCCTGTTTCCAAAGTGCTGATTCTCTGTCTGTTACTTTAGATGAAAATAAGGAGCCCCTCCCCACGCCCCTCTGAGAGACATTTGGTTACAAAGAACTCAATGGTGCTCTAGAGGAGATTCAGGTGATCAACATGTTGATGTAGAAGAGACATGAAGAAGAGGGGACACATGTTGATGTAGAAGAGACATGGAGAAGAGGGGACACATGTTGATGTAGAAGAGACATGAAGAAGAGGGGACACATGTTGATGAAGAAGAGACATGAAGAAGAGGGGACACGTGTTGATGTAGAAGAGACATGGAGAAGAGGGGACACATGTTGATGTAGAAGAGAAATGAAGAAGAGGGGACACATGTTGATGTAGAAGAGACATGGAGAAGAGGGGACACATGTTGATGTAGAAGAGACATGAAGAAGAGGGGACACATGTTGATGTAGAAGAGACATGGAGAAGAGGGGACACATGTTGATGTAGAAGAGACATGAAGAAGAGGGGACACATGTTGATGTAGAAGAGACATGGAGAAGAGGGGACACATGTTGATGTAGAAGAGACATGAAGAAGAGGGGACACATGTTGATGAAGAAGAGACATGAAGAAGAGGGGACACGTGTTGATGTAGAAGAGACATGGAGAAGAGGGGACACATGTTGATGTAGAAGAGAAATGAAGAAGAGGGGACACATGTTGATGTAGAAGAGACATGAAGAAGAGGGGACACATGTTGATGTGGAAGAGATATGAAGAAGAGGGGACACATGTTGATGTAGAGGAGACATGAAGAAGAGGGGACACATGTTGATGTAGAAGAGACATGAAGAAGAGGGGACACATGTTGATGTAGAAGAGACATGAAGAAGAGGGGACACATGTTGATGTAGAAGAGACATGGAGAAGAGGGGACACATGTTGATGTAGAAGAGACATGAAGAAGAGGGGACACGTGTTGATGAAGAAGAGACATGAAGAAGAGGGGACACGTGTTGATGTAGAAGAGACATGGAGAAGAGGGGACACATGTTGATGTAGAAGAGACATGAAGAAGAGGGGACACGTGTTGATGAAGAAGAGACATGAAGAAGAGGGGACACGTGTTGATGTAGAAGAGACATGGAGAAGAGGGGACACATGTTGATGTAGAAGAGACATGAAGAAGAGGGGACACATGTTGATGTAGAAGAGACATGAAGAAGAGGGGACACATGTTGATGTAGAAGAGACATGAAGAAGAGGGGACACGTGTTGATGTAGAAGAGACATGGAGAAGAGGGGACACATGTTGATGTAGAAGAGATATGGAGAAGAGGGGACACATGTTGATGTAGAAGAGACATGAAGAAGAGGGGACACGTGTTGATGAGAAGAGACATGAAGAAGAGGGGACACGTGTTGATGTAGAAGAGACATGGAGAAGAGGGGACACATGTTGATGTAGAAGAGACATGAAGAAGAGGGGACACATGTTGATGTAGAAGAGACATGAAGAAGAGGGGACACATGTTGATGTAGAAGAGACATGAAGAAGAGGGGACACATGTTGATGTAGAAGAGACATGAAGAAGAGGGGACACATGTTGATGTAGAAGAGACATGAAGAAGAGGGGACACATGTTGATGTAGAAGAGAAATGAAGAAGAGGGGACACATGTTGATGTAGAAGAGACATGAAGAAGAGGGGACACATGTTGATGAAGAAGAGACATGAAGAAGAGGGGACACGTGTTGATGTAGAAGAGACATGAGAAGAGGGGACACATGTTGATGTAGAAGAGAAATGAAGAAGAGGGGACACATGTTGATGTAGAAGAGACATGAAGAAGAGGGGACACATGTTGATGTAGAGGAGACATGAAGAAGAGGGGACACATGTTGATGTAGAAGAGACATGAAGAAGAGGGGACACATGTTGAAGAGACATGAAGAGGGGACACATGTAGAAGAGACATGAAGAAGAGGGGACACATGTTGATGTAGAAGAGACATGGAGAAGAGGGGACACATGTTGATGTAGAAGAGACATGAAGAAGAGGGGACACGTGTTGATGTAGAAGAGACATGAAGAAGAGGGGACACATGTTGATGTAGAAGAGACATGGAGAAGAGGGGACACATGTTGATGTAGAAGAGACATGAAGAAGAGGGGACACATGTTGATGAAGAAGAGACATGAAGAAGAGGGGACACATGTTGATGTAGAAGAGACATGGAGAAGAGGGGACACATGTTGATGTAGAAGAGACACGGAGAAGAGGGGACACATGTTGATGTAGAAGAGACATGAAGAAGAGGGGACACATGTTGATGTAGAAGAGACATGAAGAAGAGGGGACACATGTTGATGTAGAAGAGACACTGAGAAGAGGGGACACATGTTGATGTAGAAGAGACATGAAGAAGAGGGGACACATGTTGATGTAGAAGAGACATGAAGAAGAGGGGACACATGTTGATGTAGAAGAGACATGAGAAGAGGGGACACATGTTGATGTAGAAGAGACATGAAGAAGAGGGGACACATGTTGATGTAAGAAGAGACATGAAGAAGAGGGGACACATGTTGATGTAGAAGAGACATGAAGAAGAGGGGACACATGTTGATGTAGAAGAGACATGAAGAAGAGGGGGACACATGTTGATGTAGAAGAGACATGAAGAAGAGGGGACACATGTTGATGTAGAAGAGACATGAAGAAGAGGGGACACATGTTATGTAGAAGAGACATGAAGAAGAGGGGACACATGTTGATGTAGAAGAGACATGAAGAAGAGGGGACACATGTTGATGTAGAAGAGACATGGAGAAGAGGGGACACATGTTGATGGTAGAAGAGACATGAAGAAGAGGGGACCACATGTTGATGTAAGAAGAGACATGAAGAAGAGGGACACATGTTGATGTAGAAGAGACATGGAGAAGAGGGGACACATGTTGATGTAGAAGAGACATGAAGAAGAGGGGACACATGTTGATGTAGAAGAGACATGAAGAAGAGGGGACACATGTTGATGTAGAAGAGACATGAAGAAGAGGGGACACATGTTGATGTAGAAGAGACATGAAGAAGAGGGGACACAGTGTTGATGTAGAAGAGACATT